>NC_142804.1:18479209-18650977 GCF_049724085.1 Artemia sp. Qi Xiang Cuo
TATATTTAAGATTTCGGATATCAAAGATTTCGATATTCCTGATCAGTTTTTTTGCTTAGATCAACTCTTGATTTTGCCTTTTGCCAAAGTTCAATAACAAAAAAATGGTAATTAAAGAGTATTTTGCACATATTTGTCCAAACTTTGAATAATATAAAAACAAACTTCAATTACGCTGGGGCTGTCGGGGTATTGGCTCCACAGAGGAAAATAAATTTTACATTTCAATTAGGCTTATAAAACCCCTCATATTTAATTTTAGAGTGTTTTAATGGGTGAAAAAAACGGAGTTTGGAGGGGGGGGGGAGAAGAGTGACAGTAAAATAGTTGGTTGAGTTAAAAAAAGGCAGAAGGTAAATTATCCCTAAAGTATGGTCCATTAATTTAAAAAAATAACCCATGGAAGAAAAACAAAAAAAAAAAAAAAAACACTGGTTAGAATATTAGAAATTTGGTTTTCTTATATTACGAATATGTTGGTATTTTTTTAATTTTCATTAGTTTTAGTTTGGGGGGTGCCTCCCCCCTTTCTCGACAACAACATATAATTGTTGAGGCTCGTATCTTTTGATAGGCATAATTAACTAAATGGATTTTTTGTATCTGGAATCAGCACTACAAGCAAATTCCTTTGACGTGTTTATGGTTTTTAAACTTGTATTTTTCTGAGTTTCGGTTACTAATGGGCCGAAATAATAGTCACGTCGTTAATAATGTCTTTTTAAATGCAAATTTTTTTTAAAATAACATCTTCGGAAAAAACATTAAAAAAGGAGGCTTTTTGTGGGCCAGGACATTGAATTTATGAAAACCTCTTATATGTGTTTCTTAAATCATTTTCTTGAGACTTCGACGAATTGTTTGAATCAGTTTTTTTTACAGCTACTGATTCATCATTGAAAGTCTTCAGAACCATGACAGAGCTTGCTGTTGACGAAGCAAGTCTTGCATTTACTACTGAAGCTTCTTGATGACATCTCCAGAAATTGGATCAAATTTGCGAGGGCTGAATCACAAGAACTGTCGCTGCACTTTCATCTATTTACATAGACTGAGCAGCCAAAAAGGCAAAATCCGGGCTCCTTAATATTTGGTCTCAAATTTGAAACGATCAACAGGGTAAGCATATATTGTCATGAAACCTGGATAAAGGTATTTAGTAACCGTAAATGGTGTGATATGACAAAGACATCTAAGCCTAGGAGACACGTTATGGATCCAAGCATTTAAGGGTGCTCAGAAAAAACTGATGATCCACTCTCCCTAACCGTAGTTTGATTTTGATAATATGCTGTGATAAAGTATGGATGCTGCTAAGTAAGATGTACAGCTGTATGGTCACTGGATTGAATATTATTTTTCTCATTTTTGAACATTTGTAAAACATGTTATAAGCTTAATTTTTTTTTCGCAGGACGTTCACCATCAGATAGAAGAAAAAACCAAACAAACTCTAAAACTTCAAAATAGCGTTTTAGATATATGTATTTAATTTTTTATATCTATATTTAGTTAGATATATCTTTGTATATATTTTCATATCGAATATAGCTAAACCCTCATTTAAATAGCAATAAGTTTATTTTTTATCTTTGTTATTTTTCAATTAGATTATTAAGTTTTTATAATATACTTTTTTGTGAATACAATCCAATAGTGGGGTTGTTTTCTGCGTTGGATTTACGATCTTTTGTCTATGAAGGTGGAGCTTTGAATCTTAGTTTAACATATTATGTGGCTTGTACGATCGTCAGTTGCGTGACACACTGAGCTAAGCTAGCGTCGACCAAGCTCTACATGCGTACATGAAGAAATCTGTAGAAGTTAAATAGGAAGGGTATCTATAGGTAACGGATGGTTGGCTCCACGCTCTCCTGTGCACTTTCTGGCTAACGGGCCAAAAAACGGAGATGCTCACCACCGTTAGTAAGTTCAAAGTCCAATACTACATTATTTTTCTTTTTACAGATTTATTGTACTTTGAAGAGGGACGTGGTCTGGAATTTTTTGTACTGAAATTATTCTCGAGACAAAATGTTATCACAATGACAAGCAATGTTTAAACAAGTGTTTAATTTTATCCCCTCAATGCTACTTCAATTTAGTTCATGGGAATATGGTAAATGGACTTCCAACTAAGTTCCTTGAAGCTAGGGAGAGGGATTAGTTTCTTTCTTGGAGTGCACTAGCCGCCTGTCTAATGCTCAAACTTCCCCAAAGTAGTCACATCAAAGGGTTGAGGTGGCCATTTTGTTTAGGATTAACAAAAAATGAATTTCGTATTATATGGTATGATTGACTGATACCTCAACGAATAAATCCCCGAATGAGACTGTGATCTATCAATCAAACCGTCTTAAAACCTCAACAATGTCTATAGAATAAAAAATGAACAGATAAAATGGTATTGATAATGAATTGCAGATGTCAGACAAAACTATAACGAAATAAAGACTTTGTTAATGACATAACTTTACATACCAACGCAACCCGCCTCCCATAGAAGAGTGACATTTTTTGCAAAGGATTTCAGTTGTCTATTTAAATATCCAATATAGAACTCTACAAGTAAACTATACAACGACATCACTCGCCATAAAGATACCAAAGTGTGTTTCGATTATTCAAGTCTTGAAAAGTTTACATTTTTTTATAAAAAGATAGGTCTTGTTTTTAGACGGATGTGATCAATACATCATTCTAAATTACATTAAAACGAAAAAATAGTTTTTAATGTGTTTGATACAATATTTTACACCTAATATAGTTAAATTTTCACAGATTGTTCTCCTTAATAGTAGATTTTATATTTAACAGCTGTCTGGCTTGAATTTGTGAGCACTTACCAACTATATACGGTGAGATTAACTTTAATACGGTGCAGTGGGGTCTCGTTTGCTTAAGCATGTTAGTGTTTTACATGTTGAAATTATCGGGACTATGTTCGAATGCATATCATGACCAATTTGATATTATCAATAATTGTTCTCTATTTCATTTGCAGATGGAGAAGCTTACGGACTAGAATTCGGTTAGAATCGGTGTACGAGTCACACAAGTCGGAGCTATTGTTCCAAAAGGTCTTGAAAATATCTTGGCTTACAACTACCCGGTACTAATTCAGATTTTTATTGGTGTTTGTTATCATTTTACTTTCTAAGCTCATATCAGTATTTTTCTCAGCCTAGGAAGTAAATTTCGTTTCGGTCCTTCGGTCCTTAACCTGCTTGTTCGGTGTTCGGTCCTCAAACCTGCTTTATCGAGCAGGTTTAACTCTTCAAATTTTGGCTTTAGTGATAGGCAGAAGATTCTGCGGATATCATGATCTTTCAGGATATCAGTGTCAAGTTCTGTATGTGTTGTGACATTGGTCTTGGCTTTAGAGCTTTCAGCTTAGTTCTTAATCTGACTATAAGCAAAATATGATGGGGACTCTTGGCTGATCCTTGAAATCCCCTGATGGAGATCAGGCTACATCTCCAGTGTCTTAAAATTAGGAAATGATCGATTCGGTTTTTTGTCCATCTGTCAGGTGACACCCGCGAGTACTTCTGAATCGTGTTATATTCGAACAGTCTGCTACCTATCACAAACTTATTACATCAATCCAATTCAATTAGTACCTCACTGTCTCCATTCATGTCTCAGATGCCATCCGGGTCCAGAACTGAAGGTCTGTATTGACGATCTGCAACGATTTTAGAAATTCGATCGACAAAAACACAGATTAGCTCTCGCCCGGCACCGTCGTTGGTGAACGAGTGTAGCATGCTTCATAGAGTATTTGTTTACTCCTCATCAGTATTGTTGGTAAGAGCAGAGTAGGCGATGATGGTCATTTTGTATGATTAGATACGAAACGAGCTATCAATATACGTTTGATAACTGGTTTCCAGTTCGCCATTACTTTGATTTGAAGTGGTGACAGCGTAATTGTGATGTCAGCGTAGTGAACTGCAGGGTGACCGTTAAATGCCATAGAATGATCCTGATAAAATTTCTCTGATGCATTTGTAGTCTACCTTAGTTCATTGAGACCAAGTACATATATGACTCCTTGCCTCATCTCTTTAATAAATGGTTTTCTCCTGGATAACTGGCTCTGAGTTCTCACATTCCAAAAACACATTTTTAGGTGTTGTTTCACAATCAATAATCGGTTGCGGGGGCATGCGGGGGTCGGTCTCTGGGGGGGGGATGATGCATCTAAGGCTGGGTGAGGCGGGTAATGTGCAGACGTGGGTACCCAGAGGGTTACCCCGCGGGTGCACGGGTGTGGGGTGCAACCGCAGAGTATAACCCACCACATTTAAAGGACGTGGGACCGTCGTGTTCTCCGAACCTCAGAGAGGCACGGTTCCCTACATGGTTGAGTTAAAACAGTGAATAAATTCTTTTTATACATTCATATATTCAAATTTAATGAAAAAATATAACCTTTAAGAAAAACAAGCAAAATGTAAAAACTAAACTAAAAAAAAATTAAAAACTATCTTAAGGAATAAATAATTTTCACATCAAAAAAACGAAAATTTTATAGACGATAATGTTGTAAATTTGTTGATGTTGAAAGGAATCTTGTTCTTATAAGCTTATCAAACTCAAAACAGAAAATTCGTCAGATATCCCGGTAGTTCGGCAACTCCTGGCTCTTTCCACGTTCGAACTACTTTCGCTAAATTTATTGGTGTGGTCTTTTTTCGAATAGATGCATTTCATAATTCTGTTTCTACGATCTTAACTATTGTCGGTCTGATAAATATTGGAACCTTCTTTGTTACAATTTTTGGTATGGTCTCCTGGATAGAGAGTTTGGCTTTGATGCGTGTCTCATAGATCCTTTCGGTATTTTCAAATTGTGTTCTTATATAGACTGGCCTGGCTCCTGGTTCAGTATTTAAAGTTCCATCTCAATTAATAAAGGCCTTTGATTTTCCATACAAAACTGTACTCACCTTTCAGGTACAAATGGTTTTACCTCTGTAATAGTGCATGCACTATGTCTTATCTTTCTTGATGCCATTTCACGAACTATAGCTCTTTCTATTGGAACCAAATAGCATCCTGTTCGTGCAAGTCCGCTACCCATTTTAATCATTTTTAATCTCTTAATTAAATTTGTTTCACAACTAAAATCACAAATAAAATCTGTTATGTTGTTCCTTGATCAAAGTTACTTTCACAACTGGAAAGTTTTGACGAATTCATTTCGTTCCATACATGCATAAACCGCATAGCGATAAGCCGATAAGGTGACTTTGCATTCCTGACTTGCCTTTAAGCTCCGCCCACGAGTACCTATTACGTAATATTGTAACATCATTTATTTGCTTCGTAATTTTTTTTTGCATTACAAAACATTTCTACATAAGTTATATATGTATATATATACATATACACTCAGACACACACCTACATATATATATACATATACATATATATATATATATATATATATATATATATATATATATATATATATATATATATATATATATATATATATATATATATATATATATATATATATATATATATATATATATATATATATATATATATATATATATATATATATATATATATATATATATATATATATATATATATATATATATATATATATGTATGTATATATATAAGATTTCGATATCTAAGATTTCGATATTACTGATCAGTTTTTTTTTGCTTAGATCAACTATTGGGTTTGCATTTTGCCAAATTTAAATAAAAAAAAAAATGGTAATTTAATAGTATTTTGCACATATTTGTTCAACCTTTTAATAGTATGAAAACAAACTTTATTTACATAGACAAATGTCACAAAAAATAAGGTTTGAAGTTGCTCAGGCTCAGGACGAAGAAAAAAATCTATTGGCTATTTAAAATCAGCAACGTGTCAACATTTTTCCCTTAGAATTGATTCTGCCTTTCAGTGATTAAATATATAAAAAAAAAGTTATTCATCTTAAAGTAAACAGCAATACTAACACTTAACCCAAACCCGCCCCTAGTTCGTGCATGTGTGTAACACCCGCTCCTATCGACATCTAGCTACACTCTAGTCTTTTTATTATTTAAAAAATGCTTATTTTTTATTTAAGCAACCCTAGTTTTTCAGGAGTTGTCCTTATAGAATTAGGACACAAATTCGTACACAAATTATCCCCTCATATAAAGGATAATTTATGTTCTTTTAAGTCATAATTTTGCTCCCTACTTTCAACTGAAAAACTTGTTTGTGTATTTCGTTTTTGATTATTTTTCAAATAATACCGCAATCCCTACATTTTCCCTCTATTGAAAATCCCCCCGCACGAAAATTACTCCTTAGAAGGTTCTTTCATGTAGGATTTCGTTTAGTAATTCGAGCAAATTCCCCCGTGCAAATTTTTCCCATGGACCCCCCCCCCACATGAAAGTCCCTCGTCCTGATAATTGTTTGTTTGATTCTAAATAACAAAAACTGCATGTAAAAAATAAGAATAATATAGATATTAGAGCCCGTTTCCGTGGAGCGGGCGTGGTCTTGTTTCCTCTGAGGCAAAGACTTTTGACATTTCAAATATGCTGATTAAACCAGCCTTCTTAAATTTTAGATTGGATTAATTTGTGAGAAAAACGGATGTTGGAGGGGGGGAGGAGAGTTACCTTTAAATCTTTTGGTGAATTAAAATAAAGCTGAAGGACTCTTCTCCCGAACTTCTGGGACCATTAGTTAAATAAAAACACCCTGGCAAAAAAACAAAAAAAAAAAAAATAATACAAATAAAAATCATGTTTAAAGTAAGAGAATTTGGGTTTTCTGACAGTACGAATCTGTTGGTATGATTTTCATGATTATTCGTTGAAGTTTGGGGGGTGCCTCCCCCCCTTTCTCGAAAACCACATATAATTCCTGAGGCTCGTGATTTGAAAAATTTGCACGGGGGACGGTGCTATAAGTCCGACACGAACTTCGACCTGCAAGAATTGTCTAAAAAGTAAGGGTTATGAGGGGGGATTTTCGTGAGAGGGAAAAGGTAGGGAGTGCTGCATTAATTGAAAAATAATCAAAATCACAAGTCACAAACAAGTTTTTCAGCTGAAAGTAAGGAGCAAAACTATTACTTAAAAAGAACATACAGGATCATTTATATGAGTGGAAAATTTGTGTACGAGAGTGTGTCCCAAGTCTCTAGACACAACTCCTAAAAGACTTTGGTTGCTTAAATAAAAAAGAATTATTTTTTAAATAATAAAAAAACTAGAGTGAATCTAGAGGTCGATTGGAGCTGGGGTTAACCTCATGTACCAACTAGATTCTGGGTTGTGTTTTTTGTCTCAACTGGTGTTTACCTTAAGATGAAAAACCTTTTTTTTATATTTAATCCCGGAAAGGGAGAATCAATTTTAAGGTGGAAATGTTGACAGGTTGCTGATTTTAAATTTCCAGTAAGTTCTTTTATTCGTCCTGAGCCTGAGCAACTTCAAAACTCGGTTATTGTGAAACTTGTCTATGTAAATGAAGTTTGTTTTCATATTATTCAAAGTTTGGACAAATATGTGCAAAGTACTCTTTAATCACCATTTTTTTGTTATTGAACTTTGGCAAAAGGCAAAATCAAGAGTTGATCTAAGCGAAAAAAAAACTGATCAGGAATATCAAAATCTTTGATATCGAAATCTTATATATATACATATATATATATATATATATATATATATATATATATATATATATATATATATATATATATATATGTATATATATATATATATGTGTGTGTGTGTGTGTGTGTGTGTGTATATATATATATATACATATATAACTTATGTAGAAATGTTTTGTAATGCAAAAAAAAATTTCGAAGACAGAACAAGACAGAACAAGTTATTAAAGAGATGACACAATATCTCATCGATATACTCGTTCTCATTGAAATAAGGTGGACTACAAATAGATTGGAGAAATATGATGATGGGCATGCTATGTCATTTAATGGTCAACCTTCCGTCCACCACACTGGCGTAGCAATTGCGCTATCACCACTTCAAATTAAAGCACTAGTGAACATGACAACAGTTAGCAAAAGTATATTGATAGCTCGTTTCGTATCTAATCATAAAAAATGACCATCATTGCCTGCTATGCTCATACCAACGATACTGATGAGGAAACAGATGCTTTCTACAACATGCTACAATCGGTCACCAAAGACGTTCCCAGGCACGATATAATCTGTGTTTTTGGCGATCTAAATGCTAAAGTCGGTGCAGATCGTCAGTACTGCCTTGAAATTCTGGGCCCATGTGGCATCGGAGACATGAATGGAAACGGTGCACTCCTAATTGACTATGCCCTAAGTAATGACTTGGTGATAGGCGGCAGTATGTTGGAACACAAAATGATTCAGAAGTACTCGTGGGTGTCCCCTGACGGCCGAAAAAAAAAAACCAAATCGATCATTTCCTCATATCAAGACACTGGAGAAGTAGCCTGATCGACAATAGGGGCTTTCGAGGAGCGGATGTGAATTCAGATCACATCTTGCTGATAGCCAAAGTAAGAATTAAACTGAAAGCTCAGAAACCAAGACCAACGCCACAACACATAAACAATTCGACACTGATAAGTTGAAAGATCGTGATATCCGCAGAATCTTCTGCATATCACTACATAACAAATTTGAAGCGTTAAACCTGCTCGATGAAGCAGGTTTAAGGACCGAATACCGAACAAGCAGGTTAAGGACCGAAGGACCGAAACAAAATTTGGTTCCTCGGCTGAAAAAAATACTGATATGAGCTTAGAAAGCAAAACGATAACAAACACCAATAAAAGTCTAAATTAGTACCGATAATTTATCAGCTAAGATATTTTCAAGATTTTTTGGAACAGTAGCTCCAACTTGTGTGACTTGTACTTCGGTTCTCACTGAATTCTCGTATGTCGGCTTCTCCATCTGCAATTAAAATAGAGAAAAAACAACAAAACCAACCCTAATTGCTTCACATGAGCTACACTGAATTATATGCCATAGGACTTTCAGTCCGACAGAGTAGTCTAAGCTTAGACAGATGACGGTAATTTTTGATAATAAAAATAAACCAAGCGACATCGCTACAAGAATCCATTGGAGACCATTGCCCGAAAAAACATCCATTGAAGACCAATCTAAAGTAGAAAATTAGTAGTAAATTATACCATCCGGAAAAACGATTTTTATGAGCCAAAAATCCGGAATAAAATGACTAATCACTAACAGTTATTCATCAAGCGACGTAAGATTCGACTGCCGACACAAAATTTGGTTCCTCGGCTGAAAAAGATACTGAAATGAGCTTAGAAAGCAAAATGATGACAAACACCAATAAAAGCCTGAATTAGTACCGGTAATTTATCAGCTAAGATATTTTCAAGATCTTTTGGAACTGTAGCTCCGACTAGTGTGACTTGTGCTTCAGTTCTCACTGAATTCTCGTCTGTCGTATTCTCCATCTGCAATTAAAATAGAAAACAATTAGTGATAGTATCAAATTGGCCAAGATATACACAAACACATTCCCAATAGTTTCAAAGCATCAAACACTAATATGCCTAAACAAACGATACGACTCTGCAGCTTATTAAGGTGAATCTCACCGTATATAATTGGTAAGTGTTCATAACCTCCGGCCAGACACCAGTGGCAAACATTCCAGTGACACTATACAAAGGGTACCTGAACAGAGTATTTATCCATTATATAATCAGAATCAGTTAATTTTCGATGCTAACAATAAAGAGTACGTTTTTTTTTTTATTATTAAGTTTTTTATGAAATTCGTCCGCTTTGCCCTGTGGTTCGTCAAATAATATTTGTTGCCCAGTATGTCAGAATCCCAACTGAATTTTAAATAAACAAAATCAACTATTTATTTCAGGGTTCAACTCTGTCCGACTTGTCCCGAGAAACCCTGTAGCCTCGTAAGGGAACGAATTAAAACTTTGAAATTTCAATTTTACCTAAAATGGTCCAAAGATTAGAAAAATGTGTCTTCAAGGGGAAGAGGAGAATAAACCACGCTGTGCAAGGGGCAATCTTCCCACGATATTCAAATGGTTTAATCTTCTCCAAAAAAGTTTAGTTGTAAAAAGGTGAGTGTGCTGCAGCGTGCTAAGACTAATATCGTGACGGAGATTTAAGGCACTATGATTCGAGTTGAAAATCTAGCCAATGGCCCCTTCGACCCACCGCCCTTCTCCCCATGACCTTTTAGCATGAAGATAAGCATTTTACACATTGTTCAGACCGGAATCTTGCAAAGATTTTCAATCTGTCTGACTGAAGGGTGATTTGTAGATCGTGGAAACTTGGAGTAAAAATGAGTTAAGACTTGAGTTGGTTTAAAACGGCCTAAGTCCGAGTTGCAGGCTGACTCGTTGGCCTACGTCTAAAGTCCACGGTAATTAGTTTATTCTTTGTTTACCGAAGACATCTGCTCTGACTGGTCAGAACTAAACTGCAGCTACCCCCAAGGAACGAAACTAGCTACTCCTTTATTCCTTCCCGTCATCAACCCAGTACTAGCAGAACTCGAAGAGCATTTTAAGTTCGTTTACGACTTGTCTGCCTTTCTCAAGTACACAACACAGAATGCGGTAGCAAAGAAGTAGTTTGACCAGACTTTCTTCACGGACTTCGACACCCTGTGTCAATCAAATGGCCTACAAGTGAATGAACAGAAATCGAAAGTTCTACTATTCAATCCACTCAAGCTGGACATTATAGCTCAGATGTGCTGTTTCCGACTGTTTTCTTTGCAACAATTCTAGATGTAATATTTACAGGTGATTGCTTGTTCAAGCTGCATGTTGACAATATTGCACGCAAATGTCACTACTCAATCCAGAGTTTAACAAGTATGCACAGGCTGGGCTTCTCTGATCGCCAACTCCTACTGGCGTCTACACCCCACATCAGACCTATCCTCGAGTATTGTTGTCCCCTTTAGGGTACCAAAACTCAAAACACTGCTTACATGTTAGCAGAACTAGATGTCTGACAAAACATGCTACTAAAATAATACTTGGAACCCACTTCAGCAACAGCAAAATTCCTCATTAACTTGCCCAACTGGTGATCGGTGACTTTAAAGCCATTATGAGGAAACCATAGGGAAGAGAGAAGAGTAGGGAAAAGGCATGGGTAAAATGTGTGTCGGGCCATGGTCAGCTGCGCACCAACAGATTTTAACCTTTGATAGGGACATTATGAGTTTAAATTTGTGACTGAATTAGTGAAATAAAAAAATTTTTTCGGCTGGATTCCCTTTTAAAACCTATGTTACACATGCATGTCACCTACATGGCTCTTGGACAAATTAAAATATTATTCATATTCCATGCATGTTATTTAAGAATTTTAAGTTTTAATAAAATAAGCTTCGTATAAACAACGCAGAAACCAACAAGAAAAAGAAACAAAGCCACAATTGGAAGCACTGATTATCACTGAACAATATAGGATGCAGTTTTTCCCGAGCTGACCTAATGGCAATAATTTACATTGGGAATGAAAGAATTTTTACCAATTCAGTTCCTCAATTAGTACTGTGCTCGTACTATTGCTTATTCATAATCACAGATATTGGCAAGCGGTTTGATTTTGAAATTATGTTTATTGGCTTTAAAATTGTATAATTCCGCTCATTTTTTGTTTGCTATTTGTATTAGTTCTTCACGTTGATTGTTTTTTTTAGCTCTTCAAATTCTGATTTTCACTTGTTTCATTCTGTTGGCTTCCACGTTGTTTATTTTATACAAGTTGTTGCGCTCACATTTCCGTTCAGAAAATGTTTCATTCCAAGTTTGCTCAACGTGTTTCCTTCTAACTTCCTCCGGTATTGCTGAATGAAGGTGGTTGCCCGAACAAAATATTCGATTTTTTCGTCTAGTATTTTCGTCGGCCTTAAAAAAAAAAAAGATCATTCTTGATCTTTATTATTTTTAGTGTTTTTCAACAGAGAACTGAAAATTATAGACAAATAATAAATATATAAAAAAAATACATCAATTCGTACAAAGTATTGCTATTCACATCTATTCATAAAATAATATATCTATTCAAAAACTATTAGTTGTGGTGAATAACAAAGTCATTTCATTTAGTTTTCATTTTTAATCCAACAAGTTACATGTTTTACGTTTAACACAAATAATACCAATGTCCAGCCACTGTCCAAACAGTGAATGTAATAGAGCCAATATTTTTAAAGTAAAGATAACTTTTTCAAGATTTAAAGTATATAATAACATTATGGTGTCTTTCTTGCCATTCATAGCATTTTGTCGTTAATTTGTAGGATTCCGTTTTGATTATTTTGCTAGACAGCTCAAGTCCTTTGTAAAAAATATCCTCTCCTATGGGGCTGTTTTGCGCTTGTATATAGAATACTGTTAAAAATAATGCCCATATTCCGTTTTAGTTTTGTCTGACATCTACAATTTTTTATTAATAAAGCATTGGCCTGCTGTTGGTTATTCCATGGACATTGTGCAGGTTTCAAGGTGGTGGGATTGATGTTTGGAGAAAAGGATTTTACATTTCCCATTTGGATTTTTCTGTTAAGAGTTTTTTTTCGTAGATTATAATGATTACCCTGTAATACATAATACAATAACACAATAATAGAATAACAAAATCGAGGCTTTGGGGGTTGTAGGGGGTAGTAGATCAATTCTTATTTGTGATAATTTTTCCTGTTCAAATTTGTCTAGACTAACTTCTATTTGTTAAGGTCTTTCATTTCCAAAAATTTCTGTCCTTTTTCACCTTGGGAAATTAATAAGTAATTTATTATTAATTAATAATTAATAAGTAATTGAAGCAACTAGTTCACGCTCTACATATAAATGAGTAAAAAAAAATTCTTCCTTGTATTTTTAAATCATTAAAAGTGCACATAAAAAACTAATAACACTCAGAATCCTCTACAAGGCAGCCAATTCTTTGGTCAAATTAACTCCAAGAGCTAACAGTCCTGAAATCTCAATAACTTGATAATCAATTTTCAGGTAATACAAATTTCAAAAAAAGGCTCTGATTTACTGACAATTTCTGCTTATGTTCTTTGTATTCAAATAGAAGATGCATAATAGATCACACTTACAAGCTTATAAGAGCAAAAGTAACATTAATCTTTAAAGAATTCACTTTATCTTCCTTTTTCTTTTATTAATTTTTAATGGAGAAAGAATTATATTAGTAACCTAACTAGCTTTGTCATTGCGGATTTTCATGATCGGAATGGATAGAAGAGATCTTACAAATTTTTCATGCAATGCTACAGTTACGATTATATATGGTGTAATTAGATAAAACAGCGTTAACATAACTAAGCGTACATAACGCAAAGAATATATCGCAACGTTGCAATTTTTAAATTCGCTCCGAGTTTATTACCTTCTTATGTCACCTCAAAGTGCATGAATATCCAGTGAACAAAATCTTCAAATACTGGCCACTAGTTATAGATTGCAACAGCAAATTTATAAGAAAATTAAAATATATTTTCTTGTGAATTATTATCGCTTCTAATCAGCAGTTGTACCAAACCAATCCTGCTCAACTCATCCTCAGGGCTATACTGTGGTGTTTCTCCTCCCCATAGTATAGTGCAGACGGTTTGATATCATTCTATTTTCCCTTCTTGTTTTAGTTTTTTTTTTTTTTCAAGCTTTTTCCAATAGGCAATGTTTAGAAGTCCTCCAAAAAAAAGTCCCACCAGATCCCAAATCAAATTCCAGTGAAAGTGCCATATTGAAAGATACCCATCTTGGCTGGTCAAGCACACTATCTCAAAGTTCAAATGATAGCTCCAATTCGGAGAATAGGACAATGATAAGTGTAGGGGCTAATTTAACCATAAATGATTATAATGGGTTTCAAGAGGTCCTCTCTAGAAACTCTAAAAAAAAGGAAAAAATCTCCCCAATCAAAAGCATTTCCCCTCTCCCTGCCAAAGATCCTTCCTCCAAAAACTTTGGAATTTACCTTAAAATTACTCCTAATACCCCCTTTGAAATAAAAATGATCACTGCAATAAGAGTTTCAATTTTTAAATTGCTAAAATCAATGTTCTCTCTTAATATTAACCGTTATGGATCTCTGCTAATAGCTGTAGAAGATCAGAAATCAGCAGATACAATAATTAACCTAAAATCCCTTCTGAATAAGCAAATTATTGTATCTAATTGGAACCCAAAACACGTACCTAGAAAAATTTTAGTTTGTAAGGTTTCCCCTGAGACATCCACATAGGAGTTAAAAGAAGGCCTATCAGATAGAGCTGGAAACATGATCCAAGTTAAGGATGTTACCCAACTTGACAAACCTAACTCAAATGACCTAAAAACTAGTAGATCTTTCTTATTCAGACTGAAGGAAAAAATTAATATCCCAGAAAAATTATTCCTATTTGGGCAAATCAAACCACACAAGGAATACAAACCTAAGCCTATCCAGTGTCAGAAGTGTCACAAACTGGGACACACAAAAAACAAATGCAATGAAATTCTCCGAGAGTGTAGTAATTGTAAAGCTTTCCATCCTAAAGAGCTGACAACTTGCAACAACACTCAGCCTACATGCATCAATTTCAAAGGCCCACATGAATCTACAAATAAATCATTATGCCCTGCATATAAGAAAAGAGCTCTAACACTCCAAATATCAACAGAGAAGGCCATCACCTACCCCTTTGCAGCAATGGAAGCAAATGCTGCCCAACAATACCAAATAAAGCATGTAATGAAACCAACCAAAACCCCCCCAATGCAACGAACACCCCTTATACAACCCCATATGCTAAGCCCCCTAGCTAAAATTCCTATAATCTTGAATCACTACCCCAACAAGCCTTCTTTTCTATTGATTTGAAGTCAGCGTGCCCCTCCCCCCCCCCCAGACTAACCGCACCCAAAACAGTACCAGGAATCAATCCCCTATCCGACAAAAAGGATGCACAACCAAAAATGCAATCCCCAAATAAATGCTTATTCATTCTAAACTGTAATGCAGTTTAGGCCATGAACATACATCAACTACAGAAAACAAAAATCATTGCAGAATTGGCGAAAATCTACATCCCTGATGATATGCTCATTCAAGCAAAAAAAGATCTTGCTTTACTTTTAACAAAGCTGAACATTGATACACAGTCATATGAAGAATAAATCAACAACAAAACATATATCAATACTCCAATGGAATGTAAGATCACTCACAGAAAATAAGCTAAATGAACTAATATCTTTTATGAATAATAATTCCATTAATATTGCTTGCCTCCAGGAAACTCATTTAACCCAAAATCAAAAAATTAAATCTCTGGGATGTGCTATCCTCAGAAAGGATAGATCTTCAGAGAGAAAAGGAGGTGGAGTAGCTTTATTAGTTAAAAATAATATAAAATTTTGTGGCCTCAATTTTCCAGATTTTGCAAATGATGTTGATGTAATTGGTATCAGTGTTTGGCTGAATAATTTAAAAACCTACATAATAAGCTTTTATAACCCTAATGGTCAAACTACAGATGCAAAGGATTTCTTTAATTATATAAATAATTCTAATATGTTAAAAAATATCATTATTTGTGGAGATTTCAATGCCCACAGCCTTTTATGGGGGAATAAACCAGCAAAAAAAGCTGGTAAATTCATTGAGCATATGACTTCAAATAATAATGAATTATCTGTTGCTACCCCTCCAAACCTGAATACATATTTCAACCCCAAAAATGGCAGATTCTCCACAATTGACCTACAAATTGTGTCTTTAAATTTTTTGAATAAAATTTACATAAATAAAATTGATAGTCTATGTACTGACCACTTTGCTATAGTTTGCTCCTTAAATGAACCTGCTGAAACTTTATCTCATACCTCCCAATATATGAACACTAAAGCAAATTGGTCTATGTTCCAAAATAAGCTAAATGATGAAATTACAAGTTTAACCCAAAGTTCATGCATTTCTAACACAACAGTTGACACACATGCTGAAGCCTTGACATCTTTACTAATAAATACAGTTAATCATGCTATCCCCAGGACAACACCTAAGAAAACATTCCCTAAACAAATTCCTAAAGCATGGTGGACAAATGAGTGCCTAAATAAATGGAGGATAAAAAAGGCAGCTAGGACAGAATTCATAAAAAAGCATCACCTTCTACATATTTAAAAAAATTACAAGCAGAATCTAATCTAGAAAGGACTATAATAGATGCTAAATATAAATACTGGAATAATTTTGCAAATAATCTCTCCAGAGAAACACATGATTTTATGTACATGAGCCAATTATACATAAAGTCATAAGCCACATCTGTGGGGAAAAGACTTCCCCCAACCCACTCCTGTATGAGCTTATACATAATAATATCCATTATGACAATGATAATGAAAAAGCTAACCTATTTGCAACTCTTTTTGTTAATAAGCTAACATCAAATAATCAAAGCAAACTGTCCACAATTCCTATGAACCCAAGTTACCAACCACACCCAGGATCCGAGTACATAACTAACCCATTTTCAATCCAGGAATTGAATAATGCAATACATCATAGTAGGATCAAAACTAGCGGTAGCTATGACAATATACACCGTACGTGGATAAAGAATCTCACAGCTTCATACAAACAAGAACTGCTAAATTGTTATAATCACGCTTGGGCATCTTCTAGGTTCCCCAATATATGGAAATGTTCGTCCCTCCTACCAATCCTAAAGAAAAATAAACCAAAAGATAATCCTGAGTCTTATAGGCCCATAATGATTACTCCTGTGATGGGGAAAGTAATGGAGAAAATGATCTATCACAGACTCCTCTGGTTTGTTGAAAAAAATAATATGATCCCTCACACTCAAACTGGATTCCGGAAACACCACTCCTCAACAGATGCTTTCATTTTGCTAACAAATGCAATAAATGAATCTTTCTCAAAAAATAATGTCCTAGTTGTAGCTTTCCTAGATTTTGAAGGGGCATATGACAATGTGAACCACCAAATCCTTTTAAACAAACTTGCAAACCTTGGAGTACCCCCTAAGCTAGTATCTTTTATTAATTCCTTCATAGAAGTGCGAAGTTTCATTGTTTGTGTTGGTTCAGCCTCTTCACCCCAAAAGACACTAACCAAAGGCCTACCTCAGGGAGCAGTCCTCAGTTGCCTCCTATTTGCCCTATATCTCTGGGACATGAACCTACCCCACACGAATCTACAATATGCTGATGATCTGGTGCTATGGTCATCTGGCAACACCTTTCAGATAGCAAAGTCAAATCTGCAAAAGTCACTTTTCCAGTTTGAAAATTCTCTCAACATTCAGATTTACCAATTGCACCCACCAAGTCAAAAATAATCCAATTTCACCGGAAGCGAAACCATGTTAATGCAAAACTAACTCTAAATAAAACAACTATTCTAGAAGATAATCATATTAATTACCTAGGTCTCATGCTTGACCAAAAACTTAATTACCACCTCCACATTTCAAACACAATAAAAAAATGCTATAGAAAAACAAATATACTAAAAATACTTCTTTCCACACCCTGGGGCTGTAAGGACAAAAACTAACTCCAGTTTTATAAGTCACATATAAGACCCCAGATTGACTATGGGCTCATCGTCTATGGTGCATGAGCAAAGACCTAGATGAAAAAAATTGAAACAACACAAAAAGATATAATACGTCTCGAGTTTTTCCTTAGAACACCCACAAGCACCAAGTTTCTGCTTATAGAGAGCGGATTAGCAAAACGCAAAGAGGTACATAAGTTTTTCTTGATAAAACATCTTACAAAAATTTAATGAAATAGGTCACATGCTTTACGGAATTTGCCAAAAAATATAGTAATATATTCAGGTATTGCAGATGAGTATGCCAAAATTAAAAAACAGTTCCCCATACCCGCACAGTCTATTGCACCCACTGTCCCCGATCCCCCCCATGGAATTGGTCCAGTCCCATAATAAATAATGAATTCTCAGAGTGGAATAAAGATTTAACCCCCATTGCTTTTGTCCAGAAAAAATTTGCAGAACTTAATACAATTACTTATAAAAATCACTTCCAAATATTTGTTGATGGGTCAAAAATGAATGAGAAGGTTGCAAGTGGCGCTTTCCTTCCACACCTGACAATTGCAATGGGCGAGATATTATATAAGAATGTATCTAGAATGTCTGCTGAGTTAAATGCCGTAGTTATGGGATTAGAATACCTTAAGCAAAACCAAACTTTTGATGTAAAGTCAAACAAAATTATCGTATACTCTATCCCTCTCTCCAAGCAAGAGTTGTTAGTGTCGGTTCCTTAGCATAAGTTGGACATCGAAACTTATCATTGTTTTAGTATTATTGGTAATTTTGCCTCAAGTGGTATAAAAATTTATTTTCAGTACATCCATAGCCACTCTGGCACAAGTGGTAATCATCAGGTTGATGAAATAGCAAAAAATTCTATAAATATTGACCAGCCGAGTGGGAGACCAATCCCAATTAGAAATATCTACCGATGGAGGCTATCAGATATTAATTTTAATAAGATTAATCCTATCCTTTCCCCTTTCCCAATAAGTATCTTTCTAAAATTTATCATAGAATTCGTTCTGGAACAAATGGACTAAATTTCCTTGCATTATCATATAAGTTTTCTAATTCAAGTGGTTCAACTTCCCTGTCCTTTCTTTGCAGGCATTGTAATATTAATAATTACACAATTGACCATTGCCTATTTCAATGTAATATGCTGACGTCTGCACAACATACCTTGCTTTGTAAACTGTTACAATGCTTCAAACACCACAAAATCTCACTATCAGCCAAGAGCCTAGCCAACTATACCTGCACACAGAGCACAGAAATCAATATCTATCATATTATATTTGAACTCCTTGAGTCAAAAGATCTACTGAAAGATATCTGAGAATATATAATAAATAAGAGACAACCAAGACAGTAGCTCTGTAGCCCACAGAGTGAAGCAAAAAGAAGAGGGCTAAATAGTACCAACTGAATAGCCCGCCTGCTGTGAATTAGAAGAAGAAGAAGAAGAAGATTGGCCATTTCTCTTCTTTGATACAGAAACGAAAAATAATGAGCAATAATCGAATGAATCTGTCAACTCTAATCAAAAATTCTAATATCTCCCTATTCTCAAGTATTTTTGTAACTATCAAAATTCCACTGTCCCTCTCTAAAGAGGGAACAATTTTTTTTTCAAAATGTTTTGTTTCAGAAAAAACTTAATTGGATGATAGCATTTAAACTTGTAATTTTGAACACACTAAGCATAGAAGGGGGGGGGGGCAATAATTTTTAATGAAAGATACTGATTTTATGAGGTGCCAAGTTTAAATTCCATCTTCTGAGCCCCATTTATTTAGCTATTACATTCCACGTAAAATACACACATAATAAGGTTACTTGACTAATAAAACCCCCCAAAAAATAAAATTATTTCAGGGTTCCATAATTTTATAGCATACAACAAGGAACAAGCCGTTGGGAGGAGTAGAAGAGTTATCACTTATGTAGAATAACACATCTATTATAAACAAGAATAATATATTAAAATCTCATTAGTTGAGGTGAAAAATATTGTCGCAAATACATTGCATCATATTTTTTCGTTTTAATACAATTTAGAAGATTATGTAATGATCCCAACAGTAGATGCAACAGCCCCATCTTTTTCAAAACAAAGGTAACCTTTTCAAGATTTGAAGCAACAAAATACAATATGGTGTCTTTCTTGCGATTGATAGCATTGTCTTGTTTACTTGTAGCATTCCGTTTTGGACATTTTACAAGACAACTGAAATCCTTTGAACAAAATATCCTCATTTTGAACAAAATCAATTATTCAGAGTTTTGAACAAAATCAATTATTCAGAGTTTAATAAACTCTGAATAATTTGTCAGGCACAGAGACCCTGGGTCATGGGACTGTACTTCCGTAATAGCTATAATATCGATTAGAATTGATTCTGAAAGCACCTCGAGTTCGGTAAGGTTTTCAAAATTAAGACTTTCAGCATTAGTAACTAAAGTTTAGGAAAAATAAACCGATTGGGGTATCTCGACAAGGATACTTGGTGTGTATGAGAATTTCCTGGGTGGGTTTTCAATTTAATATTATGATGCTGCGGAGAAGTAGGGTAAGAGAAGGATTTACCTTGGGGATTTAGAGGTGGAAGGAAGGGTGAGGATACAGACGAAGCATGATGAGGAAGGTGCGACTTGTTTTCAGTTGTCGGGAAATGCGAACAATTAGGATTTAATACAAGACAATTATTAAATGCAAAAGGTCTCAGACCCGAGTCCCACTAGTAGGGTGGGCACGAGGGATAAAACGAATGGGTCGGAGGCGGCCACGCTTACAGCTGTCTAAAAGCAATCAAATACACTTTGCTTATTTATTATGGAGCTTAATGCTTATCGTTCTATGAGAATAATTTGGCGTATCCTATTCCTGTTTGTAATCTTTACTGGTTAAACTTATTTTTGTATCATTTACTTGAAATATTTGTGGCTTAAAAGCAATTGGTTCAAAGAAACCGCGTGTCTCGTACTAAACCATATTATCAGCTGATGGAATTGTGTATCTGAAAGAAAGCTGGGAATGTTTTTTTTTTATTCCACTGGCGGATCCAGGGGTCAGGAGGGGGATCTCCTCCCCCAAGATTTTTTCAGGAGCCCTCATTTTTTTATGTTTTTCACTCCTTTTTTAAAAATAAATTTGTCAATTTTGTCCATTATTGGCACATTTGTCACATTGGGTCCTTCCAAGATTTTACTCTAGATCCACCCTTGCTTTATTCTAGGTAACTTATGACATAAGATAAGATTACATATGTTTCAAGCCAAAATATGGCCATGTACACAAACAACATATAGGATTAACGAACTACAACACTCGTCACAATAATAAAGAAGAAATAAAAACTAATCTCCTCTTTTTGCAAAAAAAAAACTGATCAAGATATCTTCCCATTAGACAAATAAACTGTGGCAACGAACTCTTCAAGGCATCAGGAAGCAGCAATACATCATTCCCCAATAAATTTTCCCTTACCCCCCAAAAGACCTCAACAACGACTCAGACAATGCTCCAAATTCTCCTCCTCTTCTTTGCAAAGAGGGCAAGAAAACCTGCCATCCGGGACAACGCTCCTTCTTTCAAAAACCTTCGATCTCGGAACGAATCGGAAGGTAATTAGGTCGTAGCTGCATCTAACAAATAAGGTATCCAGCCGGTAAAGTTATCTTAAAATAGAATTCCTGCCCATACACTATCTTAACCTCTTTATAATATCGTAAAGTTTCCGGTTTCTTAATCTCCTCACCCCATTCCTGTATTGTCTGGTCCTCCAGCATCCGCTTGATTTCCTTGTCCAACTATAATTGTTGACTAGTTGATCCAAGGCCATCATTCCAAGTGAAAGAAAAACCTGTTTTATCTAGTACCTCCTTGACTTTAAAAGGCCAAGATTTTTTCCTTCGTAACTCATCATATGCAGCCTATCACAGCGTAGCTGTACAACCTTTAGTCAAAATTTAATTATTTGGACCGTTTTATAATTTTTAACAGAGACAACACTCTTCCCCCAACCCACTCCTGGGTTGGACACCAACACCAAGATCTCCTTTAAGAAACTGAGTATGGGTCATTCTATACAGCCCGTACAGTCTCTTAAAATTGGTTGACAAACCAATTTTTTGAAAAATTTTGAGAAAACGTGGAATTATCGTTGCTAAAATGTTGAAAGCGGCAAAGTAGCTGCATGTGGAATCAGCTGTAAATCTTGTTTTGACAAAACAAAGCTGGGGCTCAAATTTAGTGTTTTGATGATCAAATTTATTTTATAATGTTTTGGGAAGCTATGCACGAACACGAAAAATTTTGAATAAGCATTATGGCAGTATTTTAATACAGCTTTAAGAATGAATAATATAAACTTTTTACAGCTTTGAAAGGGAAGAAAGAATCCGAAATTTATAAAGCAAGTCGAAATTTTAATAATTCGGCAATTTAGATTATTCGAGGGCTTCTTATCTGTTAAAATGATAGTATTTTATCGGGACAGACACATATATAGGCATTTGTATATGACTTTGGTATGGTAGGGTCGGGGGTTTAAGGCTTTTGCAAACTTTTTCAATATGATGGCTAAAAATTCATTAATAAGAAAAAGAGACAAGCAAAGGTAACTAAAGTTGCTACAGTTCTTTAAACAACCACTTAAAAATTGAGGATGGAAAATTTTGCAATTCAAGTGAAAAATAGAATCGACCATTCAAATTATCTAGTTTTCTCGTAATATTTTCGATACCTTATAGCTATGCAATGAATCAAGACTGGCTCTCATTCATATTTGAATTAAATTTAGAATCGGAGTGAAGGACCGAATCCCCCCCATGCACACGTGACTAGTAGCTTCATATGAGCCGAGACTAATTAATATCTTCAGCCATTTTCAAACTGTTCGCTTACAGGTTCTTCTCTAATAATCCAGGAATTTCACAGATTCTTAAAACGCTTTAGTTGCTATTTGTAGAATTTGTTGTTTGCTAATTATGGGCGCGCTAAAATGTGATCTTTTTTTCTTTATCGAATTTTACTGCTAGTGTATCTTTGGTTTTTCTTCATTCGATTTTTGTCACCAAATTTTTTCTTTGGTTGCCTTAATAAAACCCATTTTATTTTTTACTAAAATCAATTGAAAGCACAAAAATGATCCAAAAATTTGGCCAGTGCTGATTTTAACGCCATCTGTTAAAATCAATTGATAGATCTTGATAGATTGGTCAAGTGATAGACAATATTTTTTGTGTATTTTGAATCTATAACAAGCAACAGAATTTATGTTCCTTTTTTTCAGTTATTATCCACAACACTCCCCAACACCTCACCTCTTCAAAATGGTTCCATATTATAATCCTAATAACTATTTTTGGATTCCCATCGTAAAAATTTAGAAAATCAATAATGCTACCTAGCGAATGGTTTGCAGCCCCCATATAAGTGGAACGTGATTATATAGTGTTAAATGAAGTTTTATTTCAAATTAATCTTGCTGGAACATTTTCTTTTCTCAACTGGCTGAAACAGTAGCTACAATTTTTTCTTCGTTCTTATCATTATTGCCTCATTAAATGTTATTTCAAATGTACTTCAATTCAACTCAATTTTCATAGTTTTGTTTTTGGCTAAAATCACTAAAAATTTTAATTTCTTCCTTTTACTTTTTTTAGACAATCCTCCGTTTTTTGTTTGTTTGTATCGACTACGGAAAATTAGCTCCCATAAATATGTTTAGCTGCACGCATTGAAAATGAATAAAAACTGAAACTTATTTTAACCTACTAAACAACATTAAAACGAGTTAAGTTATTGATATAAGGTAAGAATTTTGTTATTATCATGGCTAATTTGGAAGGAAAATACTCCTTCAGGACTGCCACTCTCAATTGAAGTTTCTGCATCTAGCATATTTTAATATAAGGAGCAGATTGTACTGTAAGCGAGTGACCTGACATCTCCATCCCGCAAACTTTATTCGTTGCACAGAACTAAAAAAAACTGGAAAGTTGTGTAAGAGGAAAATTGCATAAATGGAAGAATGCAAGTTGATGTTATTATCATCAAAGGTTGACATGTTTGAGGGAAAATACAAGAAGAGGATTGATAATTCCAAACCTTTACATTAGCTGTAAAAGGTTATGATAAAATACACACAAAAAAGCATAGGTTGCATTTCTTTTTCCTGCTTCCAAAATTTCACCTCGATTTTTAGACTTTTCCCCCCTCTGGCATCCAAATCTTTTTTTAAAGGCGAAATCGGTTTAAAAAGAAAGTACTTATGAGATACTTCAACCAGATTTTAGTGTTTATAGCTGAAAAACAAAAACCACGGAGAACAAACCGTCTGTGATATTTAAAAATGCGATATACACCAATTTGTAACTTTTCAGGAGAGCTGAAACACGGAAAAAAGTCTGTCGGCTGTGGTCGCTCTGAAGGATGAAACTAGTGGAGATAAAGGGAATATATTCTAAACCAATTTTTTATGCTCTTTTCAGCGATATAAAATTAAAATATTCCGAGTGAATCCAAAATTATTCCCACTTTATGGCGGATGTCTCCTTTTTCCTATCCTCTTCTGTCATAAATATTCTGAGCGAATTCAAAATTAATCCATTTTTGGCGTGTCTCCTTTTTCCTTGACAAAAAAGGAGACAAATGCCATTATAAATAATCATTATAAGATAATCCTCTTCTGTCAAAAATGGCGTTTGTCTCTTTTATCTTCGTAACGGTAAACGATAGGACGATTCCGACTCCAACATTCGATTCCTCGTGCTGAGTTTACTCACAACACATACATAACTAATTTTCTACCAAAATGGCATATGTCGCAATTTTTATTATCAGAGCTGAAACAGTATACCAAATACCCAGTGTAGTGTGAAACCTTATTTATGTTTCTACTTGCTTCCAAGAGTAAGCAATTTCCATCCAATTTTTTTACATCAATTCGTGTTTGGAATAATGCTTGCCTACATTGCGTTATAAAAAAAGGCGTAAAAAAGGGAAAAAGAACCAGACTTTTCCTGCATAATCCACACTAGCAAAAGGGTGAAAATCCTGAAGAGAAGTATTTTCCTGGTTTTTACTCTTAGAATTTGAAAATTTGCTTAGTTTTCTAATTTTGTATGAAAATAAGGTGTAACAACGTTTCATGCCTACTTGCTATTTTGGATAATAGACGTTCCAATTTTAACTGTTAAAAAAAATAATACCTTCTTTTTATCCATAAAAAATGTAGGTGCGACTGGTACACTACCCCACTGGGTTCCTCTTGGTTGGGAATCGCCTAAAAGTTAAAATGCTCCGTATCCAGTATTCTTCCTTAGAAAGTTATTATAATAGCACTAACTGGCATTCAGAAAACACAGAAAAGAACGTCTCTGGTAGCGATCCTAACGGAAGATATTCCAATTTTGTTCTACACGGACTCTGAATATTTGTGAAAAAAATTGCCTTGAGAGGAGGGTTGATGTTTGAAAATCCATAAATTATGCCCTTAGCATCATAGGCCCAACGGTAAACTATATGTTCCAATCCCAAGACAGAGTCCAAATTCCCTTCAAATCTGACAAAACAATTACCAGTGCAGCTCTGAAAACAATTGTGTTGTTATATAATGTGCTCTTGAAGCCTGAAACAACGCGAGCATTGGTCATTATACAGTCAGTAGATTGAATTTAAACCCTTATGACTTCAATACATAGTTTTGCTAAGTTTACACTGTTTTGCCTCGTGGCTAGGGGATCAAAGTGAAAATTCTAGTTTTTTTGGAGGGGGGGGGAGGAGGAGGTACGAGGACTTCAAATTTTGCTTTGGAAGAAAAGAGGTAAAGTAGTTCTTCTGTAGTTCTCACAGGATAGTATATGCTACTTTTCTTTTAATGGGCATGCCTGCCAGGTCCTTCACTAGTATCATGAGTTTATGACATACAGGGTAGTTAAAGAATAGAAAATTTGGTCCCCATAGATCTGTATAGAAGACTTCCACACATTTCTTCCGAAAAACTTATTTTGACTTTCTGCTTATAATCGCAAGGGGTCTTCTATCCTGAACCAAGAGATTCTACTATCCCAAATAAGATGAGCTTAAGGCCTTCTTTTCCTAATTACAACTACACTTAGCTAATATTTAAGCTGGTCTGAAAAAGCCCATACCAAGAATAGAAAAGAACTCATTTTAATTTTTCAGATACAAAATACCAAATCACACATGCATACTTTAAAGGTGTTACGCAGCTCAATATGGTCTTCCTCCAGCTCCTGTAAAAAAATTTAATAATAATAATAAATAAATAGAAAAACCTAAACTTAACAAACTTTTAGCTTAAACAAATATTAATAATTATAATTTAAAAAAAATAACAAGAGCAAAAAAAACAGGGCTGTGGAGGAGGTTAGAAGTTATAGCCAATTCTGACTCCAACCCCGACTCCAGACGTTTTCAATATACCGACTCCCAGTCCATTCAGCAAAAATTTACTAAAACTCCCGAGTTCAGGGTCCAATTATTAAGCTTCGTTTAACTAGATTTTATAAGTTATAACCGATTCCGATTTCCAGACATTTTCAACATACCGACTCCAACTACACTCAGCAGAAATTGACTAAAACTACGACTCCACAGCACTGTTTTAAAGCTTTATTTAACTAGATTTTATAAGTTACAACCAACTCCGGCTCCAACTTCAACTCGAGACATTTTCAATATACCGATTCCCACTCTGACTCCATTCACTAAAAATCTACTAAAACTCCGAGTCCACAGACTTGTTATAAAGCGTCACTTAACAAGATTTTATAAGTTATAACTGACTCCGACTCCATTTAGACATTTTCAATATACCGACTCCATTCAGACAATTTCAATATACTGATTCTATTCAGCCCTAGATTTACTAAGACTCCAACTCCATAATATTGCAAAAAAAACTTATCAATTGAACAAAGTAGAAATACTGTGACAGAGCAGACAAACTCACTGTTTTCTAATTTTACAGTAGAACGACTGTTCTACCAAAAGAACGACTTCTGAATCTAGTTTTCAAAACAAGACATAAAAGCAATTTGGATCCTAAGATTATTTTGGCATTTCTAAATTTTTCGTAAATGGTGCTTTTAATCTAACGACCTAAGTTGCAGATTATAAATTCAACCATACTTATGTGGACAGCTTAGTTTTGCTTAAAACAACAAATAAGTTCATACCACCACAGAGCTAAAAATACAGTCCACAGTCCACTACAGAGCTAGAAAATAGTTTATTGGTCGGTCTCCTATGCTTAGTGCGTTCAAAAATAGATGCAGTACTACAGCTCCGTAGTTGTATGTACTGGACTTGCACAGTGTTTTTTTTGCTCAAGTAATGCACCCGTACTATTTTATAGCAAATAGTAGTGTACCTATCTATAGACGCACTAAAAGTCGGACGACGACCAATAGACTGTATCTAGCAGAAAGACGCCAAATTTCCGTACTCGGAATTTGGGGTCTCGAGCCTCCGAGTCGTACTCGGAGTACGGCTATTTAACTGACATCCTTATGACTTTTTTCTTCTTTAAAATCGCCCTTCTCATGATTCAAAATCATCAGCATTAGGCCTACCTTTTGAATTTTCAAATAAAAACTTAAAGAATAAAAGCATATGTTCTTAAAATACAGTTACCTCGCCAAGCATCTGCAGTTGAAAATATTAGACAACAGAAGATATAAAATTCTTTATTTACGAGTATTATTTGGCATAATTTCGATTGGTATTTGGCTTATATAATCCAATATAACAAATTTCTGTTATACTCAGATCGATGCACAAAAAGAAAGGCTCAAAACCAAGGTTTGCTCATTGGTCTCTGCTACAGCCAGTAAAACGATTCTAGTCGAGAATACTCAAATATTAGTCATGCACTTAAGTGCATTTTCAGTGATATACAAGGAGTGGTAAATTAACCATCATACTGAGTAAAAATAGGCCATGGCTAATTCTCCCACAAAACACTGAAAGAAAATCGCGACCTAAAAATTCATTTCTTTGGAGTTTTCAGCCATCCTTCCCATTAGAAAAGGTTTTTCATCTAATACAGGGTTCGGACAGGTCGGTTCGTTTCAAATTATAGGCTCTGTCCTATTTTTATAGGATTTCCCGGGCCAAAATATAGGCCAAATATAGGATTCGGAAGTCCTCGGGATCAGATCTGTGGCAGATGGCGTGGGATGCCTGGTCACACAAATTCGTCATTTCCCGAGTTTTTCATTTATTTAATTTTTTTTAAATTTCAAATAGAAACTGTACAAATAGTAGAAAACAGTAAAAAATCAGATACACATAGTGTGCCAACGATTGACTGATACAGGTAAAATATTCTGAATCACTCTTGCTGCTTCTTGGGCATCAATTTCGATATGAGATAAGTTTTTCTCTTTGCAACAGGCTGCTTCACTCTCGCAGATTCCATCATCCGCTCTCCATCACTTGTCCTGGGCTTCACAGCTCCTTCGAGCAGAGAAACAGCTGAGGTAATTTCTATGGAACTCTTGAACTTGGCAGCCTTCTTCATTCTGTCGGTCGCTTCCTGAAGTAGAGTATCTGCTACTGTTCTCTTTTCTTGCTCTGATGCTCTAAGTTTTTTTCCTTTTGCTTTCCAGGTCTTCTATTTCTTTCTTTTTGTCGTGGACCTCGTGCAACTTCCGCTTGCTGTACTCTTCGAAAGCTGCTTTCTCCTTCTCAGATAGCTCTTCTTTTTTTCATCCAGATATTGTTGATACCGAAACCGTGCGGAACGTGCAAGATTCAACAGCTCTTTTGTAATAGCAAACCGTTCTGGTTTTCCTCCATAAAGACTCAACGTGGCATATACCATGAGTCTCGCATCCAGAACGCGTTCAGATATCAAGGCCTGGTCTTCACCGAGAATACTACCAGAACGCGAGAACCCACGCTCAGCATCTGCGCTGCCATGCGACAACGTCAGCACCGCTTTGATAAGCTTGGTAAGTTCCGGGTACTTGCTGTCCTCACGCTCATTCACCAGTCCCAAATAATGGCTCCAAAAATGAGCGATCCAAGTAATGTCCTCACGGGGTCCAGTTTCCGTTCGCAAAAGCAGCCACTCAGCCTGAGCGACGTCTGAGCTTACTCCAATCACAATCTCGCGTGCCACAACCGCTATGTCTGTAATGTTTCTTGAATCCTTCATGTTGATCGGACTCGAACAGCGTAAAGCCTCTAGAAAAACATCTTTTTCCAGGGGACTTTTGTTCAAAATATGGCGAATACCCGAAATAAAATGTTTTCGCACATTGACATAGAAAATGGCCTTGTCTTTCAGTGTTGCTTTCTCACCGAAAGCTCGTTCCACATTTTTTGAAACTATGGGCTTTTCTGCTAATTTTTCAGCAAGGTCCAACATTTCTGGTGAGATATTTTCAGTCTCGGTCACGAAATCTGGAGTAAAGACCCGTCTGCAAAGCATCACAACTATTCTTTTGATCTCTAAGTGCAGAATATGAATGAGAGGCTCTTCGTTCTGGAATAGTTGGGTGAAACTCATGATCAGTTCTTCTGAGACTAGAACAAATTCAAGTTGAACCTTCATCGTCGCACTTTTGATATTAGCCACAATCTTCAGAAATTTGGGAGTGGACAGAAGATTCTTCAGTTTTTTCTCTCTCGGCACGAAGTTCAGGAAGTACTCTAAGATTGTCGGCCACTGCTGCACGATTCTAGCCAGGGCATGTCCGATCGTCAGCCAGCGGCTTGGGCCATGCTTCATGAAAGCATTCTCTGGCACTCCCACTTTCTTTTGGCACTTTCGATAGTCTTCACAACGTGCAGGCCAGCCGTCAAAAAATGAATGCACAAGAATAACAAAGCTGGAACTTTCTTCTCCGAACACCTGAAGACCTTTGAAGAAAGCGTTATGAATTACATGGATGTTGCAATTACCAATGTTCAACATTACCTTTCCCGTCACTTTCTTTTTTTCGGCATTGAACTTGTTCCAAACGCTTTTGTTGACGTTTGGTCCGTCACTTCCAAGTGTAATAAGTTTTTCAAGTGGCAGCTGATTCTGCTCAATGGCTGACACAATCTTCCTATACAGGTCATCACTTGTTGTCGGTGATCAGATACGTGAGTTTCTTCGCACATAGGGACATTCCGTCGGGGATCTTACCGGGAAAAATCACATGGAAGGTTGTGACAATATGGTCTGAAGAGTTAGCAGACATGGAACTCTGTACCGTCTGAAGTGCCGATATTAACTCAGATTTATAAGCAGCATCACGCTCACAAAACATTTTTGTACCAACTAATGGTTTATCCTTGGTTGTTTCATCAACTCGAGATTGTCCGGTCAGGTAAAGCTGTAGTGGATGTAGTTGAGCAGTAACTGCGGCTTTGTGTTCTGCATATCGGACATTTTGGTTTAGCTGAGCAACCCCAGCTGTGCAACCCAGATTTTTCAAGCAGAGTTTGCAAAAGAACGAGTACTGGTTGTTCCCAGTCTTACGCCATTCGCCTATCTTTCTACCGCTGCAATCCGTCTTCGCAAGCCATGAACTATTAAACTGGGTAGGCCCCATACTTAATTACCAAGCATCGTCTGCAAAATAGCATCCCGCGATTAAAAGGCCATAAAAAGAAAAAATAAGGATATATCCGAAACTGGGCCGTATTTGCATCAGCCTTTTATAGCGTTCAGCCAGGAAACGCATAAGTCGCAAGAACTCACAGTCTCATATAGCAGAGACTGCTAGCCTATATACTGATCTTTGCTCATTTCGGACAGGCCCAAAATGACAAAAAAACAAAACATAGGCTACTAAGTCAACACAACAGTATAGGCTAGGCAGAAGCAGCTAACTAATCTTAACACAAAACATTAGTTAAGTTCAAACAGCTCAACAGTTCTAATTAGTTATAGATCTACACCAAAGGACAGCACAGTCTACAAGCAGAGTCAAAAGCAAAGAAAAGCACATTTTGGCTTACTTAACGAGCAGTGAAAATTGCAAATCTTGAGCAATGTTCTTAGTGCTCTTCAGCCAAAAATATAGGAATAATAGGATTTTAGCCAAAATATAGGCCTTTTATAGGAGCGCATTAAAATATAGGAATTTATTGGAATTTATAGGCGAGTCCGAACCCTGCTAATAGTCTCCAATACTGGGACCTATGTACACCACTGCTTTAGTAAAGTAAGGTCTTAGGTCAAGCAATAACTCTGAACACACCAAAATTTGTATATGTTCATTACACTTGTTTGAAGATTGGGGAGTTCATACAAAAAAATGACCTCAGATTAAGGATAATTTTAACGTTGAATCCCTTGTTCATATTCTTTTGGAACAGAATCTGAATTATGGTCGCCTGAGAAATCCTACAAGCAGCTTTAAAATTAACGTAATGTACTTTAAATAGTAATCAAAAAAAAAAAAAAAAAAAAAAAAAAAAACTTGCCAAATCACCAGAAGCATTTTATTATACTAAGCAAATCATAATTTAAAAAAATTAGTTTAAAGTAATAAAACTATTTTTTTATAGCTAGGTATATCATATTATTTTAATATCTTAAGACTCACCTCTCATGCCGGGTGGTCCTCCAGGCCTTGGCATATTTCCCATACCCATTGGAGGCATTCCCATCATTGGTCTCATAGGTGGCATACCAGGACGGGGAGCCATTCCTCCTCTGTTCATACCTGGTGCCATTGCTTGCGCTGCCGGGCCACCCACACCCCGGACTGGGCCTTGTAATCCTAGAAAAGCCATTGATTAAGAACTGAGCTCTCAAAATTTTCTTAAACAAATTCCAAAACAAAAATCAGTAAACTCGTAGAATATTGAGCTTTTTTGGCGGCCGAAATCCTCTATAAAGCTTCTAAAATTCTTGCCCAATGACTATGACTTTTCTAAAAAATCTCACAAGAGAAATATAATATTAACCCCAGTCAATTTTTCCTTTTTGAGCAATTTTTCTCATATTTGGCCCCCACAGAAAATAGTTTACCATAATCTTTTAGGGAAGCTAAAAACGAAAATGAAAAAAAAAAACAACAAGGGTCTAGCATTAAACAGCGATACAGGCAGGGACGTCCCGACGGGGAGCGGGGCGGCCCCCCCCCCCCAATTTTTTTGCATTCGGTAAAATTTTCACTGAAGACGAAAATTTCGGCATAAAATTTGCAAAATAAGCTGAAATTTAGCAAAATTCTTGATTTCTGCAGAAAATTCGGCATAAATCAGGTAGCAATTCGGTAAAATCTACGAAGATCACCCCCCCCCCCAAATAAAATGAACGTCAGGACACCCCTGGATACAGGAGACATTCTTATAAACTCCATTTGACCATCTTATTTAAAAGATGTTCATAACACATTCCATAACGTTAAAAGAAAGGATCAAACATCTTGATCGAATCGAAATGAACTAGCTGCGTTAATAACCATGGATGGGCTCCAAGCAAAATCCAACCTTTGAATTATTACTTCAATGCATAAATATGTATATATTTTTGGGGGAATTCAGCTATCTTATCGCTTTCAATTAGCAAGGTGGTTTGTTCTTTTGAATTTTTTTTCTATTTCTCAGTATCGTGGTTTCATCATTTATGGACTTCTTTGGAAGGTGTTTTTTATTATTTCTAGTAACACTGAAGACGACTTGGCAGAGGCCCATACCTAAAATGTTTCACAGTTGAACTTTTTTGGAAGAATAGGAAGATAAGTCTGCGAACCGAGATTAGAATTTTGGAAGTAACAGCGATGACAGTGGTCAAATATGGTCCTGAAACGTGGCCACTCCGGAAGACGAAGGAGAATTTGTTAGAAGTTTTTCAGAGGAATTGTCTAGATTCTTTTGGATACCCATCTGGCTGACCATATTTCAAAAATTAAGGCTGTGCAATAAATGTGACTCTATCCTGCTTTCTGGGGCTATAATGAGAGAAAGCTTGAGATGGCTAGGACAAGTTATGCAAATGAAGGATGACAGATCGCAGAAAATCGACGTTTTTACCCAACCATCTAGGGTGAAACGACAAGCAGGCCGTTCCCGAATGGGGTGAGAGGAGGTTCTAAGAAAGGCTATAAGAGGAATAGAAACTTGTTGGGAGGGTGTAAGGAGGCTTTAAAAGGACTGGAATGGAAGAATATCGTGCATAGCTGTGTTGACCTCTTAAGGCAGCTTATTGCTACAGTAAGTTGTTGGTAGTATTCGTAATAGCTTTATTTCACTGGCTGAGAGTTTTTTTTTTTCATTTAAACTTTTATTTGCTCTCGTTTATCCATTTTTAGCGGGTAGATTTGCAAACACGTTATTTATTCAGAAGACACTTTTCCCGTTAATTCCGAATTGTATGTTATCAAGCCTTTGTTTCAATCTTCTTTCAACCGCATAAGAAGCATTTATTCCGATGACTCAGTTAAAAGTTTGCCATGACTCACAACACTCACATTTTCGACTGACGAAAGAATAACGTGTTTCTAAAGCACAAATGGGAACGAATAATCAGCCATACCACTGAAGGTCCTAGGATATTCAGTTATTGCTTCAGATTTAGCATGAAACAAGTAAAACGGTTGTCTAAAATAAGGAAGTCAATGAGATACATCTTAGCCGGTAATTCGGCTATATGACTAATCGGAAAGACTAAGTTTATATTACATATATACATAAAGAGAAGTGCAATATGACGGAAGTATTTTATCTGTGACCGGGAAGTAATTATTTTGTTCTGTATAAATATACTTTGTTTTAATTGTAATAATTTAGTTTATCTGCTGATGATGCTCACTGATGTACATGATCGAAATATCCAGAAATTTTTTTATTACCTACGTCGTATATATAAAGGTAAAGGTAAAGGATGCGGCACTAGACCCTTAAGGTCTAGACACGTCGTATATATGGGGATGATAGACTAAGCAAGTGTACAACTGTAAATTCAGCAACACTCCGTCTGCAATTGGAAGAAGGAGATTGTGCCATCTTCATTAAGCATTCAACTTACATTTAGGAGATATTAAAGAACTCAAGACTGAATAAACCCTCTCATCTAATGAACCAGAAACTATCTTTGATCCAGAAGTAATTATTTTTTCTGTATAAATATCCTTTGTATTAGTTTCATTAAATTAGTTTATCTGCTGATGATGGTCACTGATGTACATGATCGAAATATCCAGAAATTTTTTTATTACCTACGTCGTATATATGGGGATGATAGACTAAGCAAGTGTACAACTGTAAATTCCGCAACACTCCGTCTGCAATTGGAAGAAGGAGATTGTGCCATCTTCATTAAGCATTCAACTTACATTTAGGAGATATTAAAGAACTCAAGACTGAATAAACCCTCTCATCTAATGAACCAGAAACTATCTTTGATCCAGAAGTAATTATTTTGTTCTGTATAAATATAGTTTACTTTAATTGTAATACTTTAGTTTATCTGCTGATGATGGTCACTGATGTATGTGATTGAAATATCTAGAAATTTTTGTGTCTGATTGTCACTGCTTATAAAAGGGCTTGTCCCAATCTGAACTTTTATTTGTTTGCAATATGATGGCTGCTGAAATTTAAAAAGTGTCAAGTGACATTCTTTTTTTGTCGAACGGGATTTCCAGCCCATCTACTGAAATGTTGGACGAATTGGTCTAACCGTTTTTCTACACCTTGCCTGGTTTTGGGATATTAAGAAACTGCTGGGTTTCCCAAAATGTGTCATCCCTCCTCTAATCACTGGCAAAAATAGTTGTAAATTGCAGCTGAGTACTTAACAGTAAATCGTCTCCAGAAGTGGCAGGATACCATTTAGGAATGCACGATCGCGATTATAGCTCCTGAGTCGAGAAACAGCAAAGAGGCTTTGAAATGGCAATACTTGGAGAGCAACCTTTCCACATTGTTTTGTAAGTTGCACGACCTACTTTTAGATTTATACTAACCATTTATTCTTTTAAGAAAACATAGTAGTGGAAATCCTAGTAGTGGCTATTGTAAACCATCCAATGAAATGTTAGAACTTGCTTTTGTAGTGTAAAGTTCACATGCTCCCACAATTACATTACGGTGAGGTGCTACTAATATAACTATTTTGCTTGAGGCGACACGGAAGCTTAAAATCATTTTGAGAGCCTCAGCGTCGGATCACCGTCAAAAAGACAAACAGCGCATTAGTAATTCTCCCAAAAGACTAGCCATTATCAGATAGCTGTCGAGAATTTTTGGTTTGACTGTGAAATTTCACTGAAAAGACGATCAAATTTTACGTCCCTTTTGTTGGCGAGCTGGCTAATCAAAGGACGTGGCATCGCAGGAATCTTCCAAAGCTCAAATGATAATTCCTCTGAGCTGATTTTTACTGTTTTTCTAGCATGTAAGCTAGAACATTTTCTAAGACAATCTCTTTTCTGAAATTAAAGATAATTCTGCTCCATTTAATAAAAAAAAAAAAGTTTTACGAAAAAAAGGTGCTAAGTTGAACACCAAGTTTTGCACTTCAATATTTCTACTAATATAATTATGAAATGATAAGAGAAACCAGTCCTTCAAATTTGTTATTAGCTTTTTCTAAGGGTAATTTAAAAGGATAAATTTCAAGATAAACTCAGGACTTCTATCAGCAATGACAGGGTTTATTGACATAGAACAGCACAGAACTTCGCCATTATCCAACATTAATGGTCTGCTTAAAGCTTTACGGATTACATTGGATATGATCAGTAACATGTGAACCCAGAATTTTAAAATAATATATTCATCAAAAGAATCTGTTTTCACACTGACTGTATGAAAAAAAGAAGTAAATTTGTGAAGAAATTTAAGTTTGAAATCATAAGTCGAAAGCCTGAGAACCCAGACCAGGTTTCGCAGTGTTATATTTGTATCAGATTCTTTTGATTGCTAGTTTAAAGGATGCTTATGTTCGATAGTGGTCATACTTTCAGAAAAAAAGAAATAAAGATAATACAATGCACATGAAAACTGCATCATCAAATTGAATACATCGGAGAATCCTGAACAAACACCAAGGACTTTCAATAGCATACTATTTGTATCAGTACCATCAGGTTGCTAATTTAATGAGAGACTATGCCAAATATTGGCCTGCCATTTGTAGAAGTATATGCATTAAAAAAAAAGAAAAAAAAAGTCCACTGTAAAATGAAATGCAGAAAATGGAAAAAGAGAAGGCACTAAATGCCTTGAGCATACAGAAAGAGTTTCATCTTGCAACCACTTTTTCTGGATGGACCCTGGTTCACCAGAACAAACCACAACCGACTTTTCCTTACCTGGAACTGCTGCGGAAGGCGCTGCAGTTGCCACCCCTCTTCCTGCAGCTCTTCCAACCCCTGGGCCGACTGGGGCTCCTGCAACTGGAACTCGAGCTAACCCTTCCTCTGGGGGAGGGGGGCCTTCAACCGTCATATTGACTACTTGATCTCCTCTTAGCAAAAGAAAACCTGAAATATAGATAAAATCATAGAGACATTCAGCAAAACTATTTTTTCATTAAAAAAAACTTTTCCCTGGATAATATTCACCCCAGGTTTGACCCTTAGGGGGTGGGGGAGGGGGTCAAAGCATACTTCTTATTTAGGCTGGAGGGTCAAACACAACAGTCTATTTTTAAAAAAAAAACTTATTCAATTTTTCTTAGAAAGGGGTACTTAAAACCAATCTCCAGGGGCAATCCACCCATATGTTAATCTTTTCTTAAGAAAATTAAGAGCTGAACTAAATAAACAAAAAAAACTTTTAGAGATTTTACACTGGTATGTAGTACTTTCTTCCAAACTAAATCAAAGCACATTAAGTAAAAACTATGGTTTGGAAAATTCCAAAGTGAATGGGGAGAACAATATTGCATACTTTTATTTTATTACTGAACCAAATAGCTTAAGAGGATTTTTGAAGATTGCCAATTGATACAATAAATCATGTATGATGCCCTCAAAGTAATTAAAAATTAAATAATCTGTACTCAATGTAGCAGCAAGTGCTGAATGAAACAATTGCCATAAACACAAATCCCAGGTATTGTTATTGCCTCTCATTTCAGAAGTGAGATAAAAAAAAAAGAACAAATGAACAACATTTAGTGGCTGAAAAAACCAATCAGTAATTATTTTTTTTTATGTTTGCAAATAGAGAAATAAATACAGAGGGAGAGAGAGAGAGAGAGAGAGAGAGAGAGAGAGAGAGAGAGAGAGAGAGAGAGAGAGAGAGAGAGAGAGAGAGAGAGAGAGAGAGAGAGAGAGAGAGAGAGAGAGAGAGAGAGAGAGAGAGAGAGAGAGAGAGAGAGAGAGAGAGAAAGAGAGAAAGAGGAGAGAGAGGAGAGAGAGAGGAGAGAGGGGAGAGAGAGAGGAGAGAGAAAAAGAGAGGGAGAAAGAGGAGAGAGATGAGAGAGATGAGAGAGAGAGAGAGAGAGAGATATGAGTATTTAAGAAGAGAAGAATAAAAGCAAAGATGGCAATATAAAGAACTATGCCCATCTTTAAAGAAGTTTATTACCTTAAAGATGGTGTCCCATATTTTAGATTTACAGGGCTTGGAGTTGAACTCCAGGGTGTTATAATTCAGAATAACAAGCTTCTTTTTAGCTCTCAATGCAGCACTTAGTTCTAAATTATTAAGGAATATTTCTGCCAGTTCTATTTCTGCCTTCAAAAGGTAGAGATATTTTCCTCTTTTAATATTTTAAATATTTTACCTTTTTAAAATAAATATTAATTTTCTTTTTTTTAATATAGCATGCCTTTGGATTTGAAAAATTGGTATAAAATTGACAATTAAGAATTGTCAATATTAAGTTATTGACAATTGATATGATCAATAAATAGTATCCATGAGATAAAGTAACAATACATAACCCTTTTTGCTCAAAGATTAAAATCACTGATTCTATTGAAACTTTTTACGATGAATTCGAAGAACAAATCAGAATTCTGTATGACCAAATGTTTTTACAAGTAATTTTTGTTGAAACTGAGGTACTATAGACTTTTTACAAATAAATTTGGAATATTTTAAGATACTTTTTGCAGGTTTTTTTACGATTTTTTTTTTTGTTACGACTACAATCGCAATTTTCCTTAGCCGCTGCAATCTTGCTTATCAATTTAAAAAGTAATCTTCTCGTCTAAAATCCAAAAAATACAACAAAACAGTAATAAAAATTAAAATACAACTTACAAATTACAAAATACAAATTAAAATACAAAATACAAATTAAAATTAAAAATACAACAAAACAACAAAAATACCCAAACAGTACAAGCCCACAAAAATATTTTTACATTTTTTTATTTAGCATACATTGCAACATTCAAACCTTCCCAAACAAATAGTTTTCTTTTCTTTTCTTCAAAACACAAATAAGTTTAAATCTACCAATTGTGACCCTTAGTAGGCTGAGGGATAAAGTTTTTTTTTAGTTAAGACAAAGATATTCAAGTGTAACCTAGGACAACTTCCTCAAACAGAATTCAAGAACACATTTAAGATTTTTCCAAGGAACACAGTCTGTACAAGGTCATATTTTCTTCTCACACTAAAACTTGTTGAAAAACAAAGAATATCAAAACAAATTATTTTTTGCCCCCTACACTATTCATACCTAAAACCCACAACTTTCTAAGATTTTCCTTTTGGCTGTTCCAAATTTATGAAGTTTTTATTGCAGTATCACATTTTCAACAGTGTTGTCATGTTAATCCATGAAAATGAATAAGCATAACTAATCAGTTAAGTTTGACAACATGTTTCATACATAAAAATTCAAACGTGAACAATGTGTTGAATCCCAAAGACAACTGCCCTTTCAAAGTCAAACGACACATTCTTAAGTTTTTTGGTGTCATATGTGTTGAACTTATTTTTGCTGGTTTTCTGACCAGGTTTCATTTCCTTTTTTCATTTGAGTTACTGACTACTTGCAAAATATTGCATAAGTGCATGTGGATGTCTTTTTCATTAAAAATTGATTCTTAACTTAGTATTAGTATTAACTTAGTTATTGATTATGACTTAGTATAGCTTACAGTTAGAAATATCAATAGTTTTCTGAATTACGATTAACACTGTAAACTAATTCATGGATACGAGGTTACAAAGATCTGAGACGCACTGTGACGAGTTTCGGACATCTCCTTTAGCCAATTCAACGTGATGCACTCGATTCCAGGTAAATTTATACCAGGGAAAATCGTGGAGACCAATAAGCGTCAAAACATAAGTGGGCATATGAAGCGTGAAATACTATCTATCCATCACACTACCTACAAGTTGCTGCTTGATATCTTCTACGGTCAATGGTTGGTGCTTCAAAGCTTCAAGCAGAGCGCTCGCGATGTCTAATCCTGTAAGCCTACTAATGACTGGCAAGTCCACAATGAAAGATTCAAGACGTCCAGCAAGGAAAGAAATAATACCAACAATCTGGAACCGTTCGCCTATTAGGCGTCATCTCGTCGTCAATAATAGCAAATCGCGGTGGCCGTTAAGTAGCGAGTAGATTTGTACTAAGACATCTTTGCAGTTGGGAGTCAATACATTTGGCAAAAATAGGAGTAAGACTTGCGACTGTCGTTCATTTCACCAACAGGAAGGCCTTTCACGCTATCAAAAGTTATATCGCCTTTGTATTGGAACTGGGAAACATGACTCCCTTTAAGTTGCCGATAAGCATTCAGACCACAAATCAACGCCGTTCTATGGTTTCTATACACAAGCCGATCGGCTTTGGACATTTTGGCAGCGTCATCTAGCAAACTTTGTTTATGAGCCAACGATTCTAGATGTAGAACTACTTTCGTCTTGAGATATCGGAACTCCCCAGGTTGATTTGAGTAGGCAAAGTTAGTTCCAAGTGAAACATTGCAAGTGATTCGTTTAGTGTTGGTGCAGGTTAAACACTTTGTCCAGAGCTCAGTATCTTTGTCAAAAATAACTTAAAATGTTCGTCTGAAAGCGTTTGAAGTCTTTTCGTCGTATGTGTCAATATTAGCAAAGCTTCGGAATCATCAGTGCTACTAGGTTTGTTATTTTTTTAAACAGAGCTGGATAATGATGTTCCTTTGTTCTCAAGCTTTTGCAGAACAGCTTTTATCATACTTATAACTAACGCTAGCTAGTCTGACTCTATGGTCACTGCAGAATTGTTTCTGGGTCGTTTCTCGGGATTGGCAGATGTGGAGGGTGTATGAGGGTCAAAGACAGCAATAGGGTTTTCATTGGTAGGCGCTGGGGCACTTAAAGACCTACTGACTTTTCGGTGAACAGTTGAAGCACAATGAAGCACAGACAATGAGCACTCAACTGCTGAACTTAGCGGTATAGTTGAACTAGATAAGCTACCACAATAAGTGACTGAAAATTTGGTGAAAGCACAAGCAATTGATTGTTCCCCTTTTAATCTGAAAGGCTGATTAGGGTGTTTTTTGCCAATATGCCTTTGACTGTGTAATACCAGCCAGATACATTGCAGTACCCGCAGTGAACAAGGCGCTTTGAAGCTGGATGTATGTATTATCAAAAGCGGAAAAGAAGCAGTTAGCAAAGTTGTAAATTTGAGTATTTTATTAAAATTTGATAGTCTGCGAGAGAAACAAAACGAGGTCTTCGAGGGGAACCAATACTTTAGATCAGCTTAGGCATTTACGGACAGACATCCTAATGACATAAGAACCTTGGAATCAAATGGGTGAATTTCGGTAAACGGTTTAATACTATTTTCTGGGCTTTGGCTGGGTCCTCAGTACGGTGATATCAGAACAAAAGAACATCATATATAGAACTAGCACTCACAAACCCTACAGCCAAAATTTTTACTTCCCAAGTATCTCAAACTGAATCTTTCGAAAATTGACCCCCGCCCCTTCCTTTCCCTTGGATATTAAGATACAATATCTATCTTCGAATATGACCTGACTTTCATCATAAGTATCCTGTCGCGTTACTTTTTTACTTTTTCAAGTTGAATTTACGGAAGCTTGGCTGTATTCCGGTATAGAGACATCACTGGGTAAAAATAAGCATATCAAAAACGAATACAGATTTTGTTTTTTGTTTTTCAGTTGCTCTTTTTTTAGTTTTGGTTAGTTGGGTCAAGTTGCTCCTTAATTACAGCTCATTGTCATGAACTGTTTGATCAACCATTCTCTGATGGAATCAAACTTTATCTTCAAACACATATATCAGGTAGCACACTAAGAAATAAAGACCAACAGTTCGTAAGCAATAAGTCCGAAAATAATATGGAACTTCACAAAAAAAAAATCTGGAACTAATAATTGCATTTTTACTTTTTGCTGTAATATTTAATTTTTTATGAATCATATTTTTGGGGTCGCTTCCGTTTCAATCACCTATTCCCGACTTTGAATATAGTCCATAGCTTAATTTTTCCTCTTTAGGAGGAGCAAGGGGGGGGGGGATTTTTACGGTAAGAAGAGTTTTGAATGGAAAATTCAATTTTACCAATTTTTTTTTCTTTTTTAATTCTATGGTTTCTATCTCAAGATTAGCCTTCATACATGGTTAATAATTGTTCAAACACTACAAGTTGTGGAGGTACGCCTAGATATTTAAACAAATTTCCAAAACCCTAATTTGAGCAGAATATCTATTCCATAAAATTTCATTCACCTACTTAACAGCTTTCCTAAACCGTAAGAAGATCTCAAACCGCATTAGAACCACTCAATCAAGCATGAACGCCCACCAGAAATATTACAAGGCACCAGAATAGCAGTGGTGAGAGGAGGAAGAGGGGAATACATTTGAAGATAAAGGGTTGTACGAAAAAAAATCTAAAGGAAAAAAGAAAGGTACTTTATTTTTACATACCAAATGAAGCAAAATTCAACAAAATTTTAAACTGTGATGATTCCTGGCAAAAAAAAATCAATTCCTTTAATCTATCACACATTCAATTATTATGTATTTACAATTAATAGATTATGTCCTTAACCTAGAGTAAAAGAAAATCAGACTCAAACTACAATTACAAAAAAATTATTTTATCTCAAGATTACAACAGATATAGACTTGTCTTTATGCAGTTTGCTAAGCCTTTGAAAGGAAGTTAGAAAGAAATAGAAATAGGAGCGTTGGAAATACTTTCCAAGAAGATATTTTAAGCTCTGAATTCATTCCCAGGAGCTTAAATTACCTGTCTTAGACCAACAACTCAGTAGAAGCCTAGAATTGGGGCTGTGAAGACGGAAATATTTTAAGAAAACAATTCTTATTTCATAACATGAAGAATAACGGTAGTCAACACATTTCGACTGCAGCTCCACTATACTTTATCCCCCTCCCCCTAATACTCAAATATATAGTCCAAATTATATATTTCTCATGATTTTTTCTGGTTCTTGATTTTGTCAGAGTTGGTTCAGTTTACAGGTTTAAACAAAAGTGATGCTAACAGCTTAAAGCAAATAGGATTTTTTTTTAAAGGTTAATAAATTGTTTTTTCAATTGTTTCGTAACAAATCAATGCCTCTATATTATGTAACTTCAATAAAATGGAATTATAATCAAATAGTCAGTTTTGACCAATATTTTAAACCTTTCTATAGCGAAAAATAAAAGAAAAGAGTATCATCTTAAAGGGTCCATTTAATTTCCGAGTTAAACGACAATTATATTTGGAAGAAGCATCAAGTGGTTTGTTCATGTAATAGCTCAATAGCAAAAATATTTCCAAATTTACCATGAAATCCCCTACCCACGCTCTGCATAGGCCACGTTTATAATGGTTATGTAAAATATACCTTTTTATTTTAGAATGATTCTTCATTCTAACTCTCTTATATTTCCAGACCTTTGGAAATGAAACAGAATAGCAGAAGAAAACAAAATTAAAACTCACAATCGAGCTGTCAAAATAACCCTTTTTGCATCAATGTTCAGAACTACACTGAACATAAATGTGTTCAAATGAAATTCTTCACCACAAATCACAATAGAATCTTTGATGAAATGGCATAATCTTATAAAGATTATGCTTTTACTAACATTGGAAGAAAGGTCTATATTTCAATAATCTCTGTCTGGATTTCGATGGGTAGTAAACAATTGAGACAAAACTTTTGGAAAGTAGTGAAAAAATTATGTCAAGTCAAGTGATAGTCACTAGGGGTGGCAACCCTGAGCGAAAGGTAATTTCTAGGGAACCAATTTTTTTGGGGAAGACAGATTTTTGGCGAAATCCCAAAAAAATTGGGGATAGTAGAAGCACTGGCATTTTCTGCCAAAATCTGCAGACAAATTTCACTAGGCCATGAAAACTGCCAAGTAGCATGGCTACCATGCTACCCCACTTTTTCCAAGCTGGTTTAGAAACAATTATAACCGAAATTTCCAACATTTAACTTGAAAAAATTCAAAAACAATCACTGTCAAAAGTAAACAGGAACTGCTCAGAAGCCAAACTGAGCCAATCTATAAACAGACAGTAGAGAAGACTTAATGATTTAATGGCTACTCTACTTTTTCCAAGCCAGCCTAGAAACAATTATAACCGAAGTTCCCAACATTTAAATTGGAAAAAATTCAAAAACAATCACTGTAAAAATTAATCAGGAACTGCTCAGAAGCCAAACTGAGCAAATCTATAAACAGACAGTAGAGAAGATTTAATGTAGGTGTTTAGAGTCACTAAAAGTGCTTTGCAGCTTAAATCTCAGAAATACTGAAAAGTAAACTCAGTCAGATTGAATCCTGAAAGGCTGATATTATAGCTGTAATTAGATCTGTAATTTATAGGTTGGTAATATTTTTAAAAAATATAATATAATATAACAATATAATATAACATAATAATATAATATAATAATATAACATATAGGTAATTACCTTAATTACCTTAATTCGCACTTCGGAGCAAATTAAGGTCCATACTGTATCTGTTGTGCTCTAGGTCAATGATGGCAAAAATTTGTCACCGTGTTAGGGCCCAGTCACACACCATAGGAGAGGTTTGCTGGAGATATGCAATTTAAGCCCACTCGGTAGCAGTGGCAACGAGGTAGGTATGGCCTGTAAAGACCATTCTCAGTGGTATAGAGCTGACACCACCACACAACAGCAACTTCAGATCGAGTATGCGAGATGGTTGGGTATGACAAGTGGCATCAGCCTCCTAGCAAGACACTCATTATGATAAAGTTGGCATCAATCAGTAGTTGAGTGGGACGGACAGTCCCACTCATATTTACATGGCTTGTTATTCCATTCCTTGTCAAGTCTGGACTTGAAGGACGCAGCCGTAGGTGCAGTCGCCGTTTCAGCTTGAAGGCTATTCCAATCGTTGACAACACGCTGGGAGAAGAAGTGTTGCCGCGTTCGTGTTTTAACAAAACGTTTTGACAGCTTATGTGAGTGTCCTCTTGTCTGGTGCTGACTTGAATGTTTGGTAAAGAGGGGGTTTTTTGGTTGTGCGATATACTTGTAGGTCAGCATCATATCACCATGGCGGCGTCTGAAGACGAGTGTTGGCAGCTGCATGCGTTCCAGTCTCTTGTTGTATGGGAGATCTTGTAGGCCAGCTATACATTTCGTGGCAAGTCTCTGAACTCCCTCGATTAGACTGGTGTCATTCTTATAAGAAGGGGAGGTGAGACACGTACCAAAATCCAAAACGGGTCTAACTATAGCCTTATAGAGCCTTAGAAAGACTGTACAGGAGCGGCTGGTTATAGTGCATTTGAGGAGACCAAGGCTTGAATTTGCTTTTGAAACTGCTTGTTGCCAGTGGCCATGGAACTTCAGTTGTTCATCTATCAGCACTCCTAGATCTCTTTCTTCGGGACTTGTCTTTAGTACTAAGCTAGCCAGTGAATTGGGATCGGACATGCTATACTGGTGACGGAGGTTGTTGCTTCCAAAGTGAAGGACACTGCACTTTGATGTGTTGAATTCAAGTAGCTAGTCTTGTGCCCACAGTTGGATTTTATGAAGGTCACGCTGCAGACTTTGTTGGTTTGCAGGCCCAAACAGCTTGGAGTTGTCGGCAGAGAGAGTGATGTTGTTTTCTGTTCCGTAAATATTACCTATATGTTAATTCTATAGCACTGTGCATTCAAATTTTGTTTTTAATCATCTATGTGGAAAAAATAAAAGGTTATAGTTCACTTTAATGCTACCCCGTTCCACCTCTGCAAACAGGGTAAAATTCATCAAAATTAGGGTAAAATTCATCAAAATTAGGGTAAAATTCATCAAAATTAGGGTAAAATTCATCAAAATTAGAGGCACTAGAATCAAGCACACACAACAATCCTGAAAATTCATCAAAGACCATATTAATTATTAGTTCTAGGGGAGAGGGGAATAAAGAACAAAATTGCGCAGGAAAGTTAAGAATAAAGAGTTTCAGTTCCCATTCAAAACTAAACAGACAAAGAAAGTTAGTAAAATCACAGAAGACAAATTTACCAAGAGTTCTCTTTTCTTCTTTCTCTTGTGTACCCTTCTTTGGTTTGGTTTTCCTAAATTCTTCACAGTCAGCAAGAATAAGATTCATGTGGCGATCAAATGCTTTGAATGTACCAATCAGAATCCGATTGTCAGCTAGGATTATTCTCATCCTGAAGTTGATGTGTTGTAACATCTTATTGTTCTTGCTTATAGTCTAGAATAGATAAGACCAATTAGGAATCACTTCCTCACTATGGGGTCGAATTTGCATCAGTAAAGAAAACTAGGATGGAGAAAACTTTTGTTGTATATTACAAAGAAAGACAAGTGGCTCTTGACATTTACTTGCTTAATTTCAAATCTAGTGCAAAAAATTACTTTCACAGAAGAATTCGCCTGTTAAAGTTTTATTAATGTTACAGAATGGAAACAACAAGATCAAAATAGGGCAAACTCTGACACGTATAGAGCCAAACCCATTAATATTAATTGAGTGTACATTGCAATCTGTTGTGCTACATGATAATAAATTTCAGGAATGGACCTACAGACCAAAATAGGAGTCTGTAAATTTCAAACCCCTACCTCTGCCCTAGTTAGCCTTCTTTGGCCTAGTTGTAAGACTTCTGAATATTGTTGTCATAACTTGGATGAGTTTTTTAATTGGCATAAAGGTATAAGATTGGTGTTTTGCTAATTTATATACACTATGTGAATGAAAAATAATTGTGTTTAAGGCCAAGTGATTTTTATTTGTAGGCAGTGGTGGACTTGGGCTAAAGTGGACCCTAGGCAACATTGTAAATCTAGGCCTATTTCTCATTCGTGACACATTCTTTGCATTTGGTAGTTTTAAAGCATATAATAGATGGTCCTATTCAATTATTATATTCCAAGACATATGCCTAGGCTGTCTAGTCCTAACTCTACCCCTGTTGTGGGGAGTCAGTGAGGAGCAATTTATTTTTATCCTGAAGCTTTGGCATCCCTTTGGATAACAGCAGCGAAGTTTTCAACAGGTGACTCAGCAAAAAATGGGAAGCCAAAGCTTCAGGATCAGAGGCAACGCTTCAGGATCCTCAAAAATATATTTTTGAGGAGGACACTCCCCCACAACCCTCAGGGCCAAGGTTTTAAGTTATGCCCTGGGGGCATATGAGGTTTTTATAGAAAGCGTTGTCGTAGAAACTTCAAAACAGGCTCATTCAATTCGAAATTCAAAGGGCTAGTGCCCTTTTTAATAGTCGAAAGCGATTGGAGGGCAATTAGCCCCCCCGTGCCCGTCATTCCCCCAAACACATCCAATCAAAATTTTGAGATAGCCATTGTGTTCAGCGTAGTTGATTTCCCGATAGAAAATATGTTTTTGAGGAGGACACTCCCCCACAACCCTCAGGACAAGGGTTTTAAGTTATGCCCTGGGGGCATATAAGGTTTTTATAGAAGGCATTATTGCAGAAACTTCAAAAAGGCTCATTTGATTGGAAATTCAAAGGGCTAGTCCCTTTTTAATAGTTGAAAGTGATTGGAGGGCAACTAGCCCCCCCCCCCCCCACGCCCATCATTCCCCCAAATACATCCAATCAAAATTTTGAGATAGCCATTTTGGTCAGCGTAGTTGATTTCCAGATAGAAAATATGTTTTTAAGGAGGATACTCCCCTATAACCCTCAAAGAAAGGGTTTTAAGTTAGACCCTGGGGGCATATAAGGTTTTTTTTTATAGAGGGTGCTGTCGTAGAAACTTCAAAAAAGGCTCATTCGATTGAAAATTCAATGGGCTAGTGCCCTTTTTAATAGTCGAAAGTGATTTGGGCAACTAACCCCCCTCTCACGCCCACCGTTTCCCCAAACACATCCAATCAAAATTTTGAGAAAGTCAGTTTATTAAACGTAGTTTTAAGTTCTTTATCAAGTCTTTATTAGATCTTTGAAGAGGACAACTCCCCCACAGCCCTCAGCGCAAGCGTTGTTAGTTATGCCCAGGGGGCATACAAGGTTTTCTATAGACAACTTTGTCGTAGAAACTTCAGAAAGGGCTCATTCGATTTGAAATTTAAATGGCTAGTTCCCTTTTTAATAGTCGAAAGTGATTCTAAGGCAACTGATACCCCTTCCATGCTCACCATTTCCCAAAACAGATCCAATCGAAATTTTGGTATAGCCATTTTGTTCAACGCAGTTGAAAGTTATGGAAATTATATGTTTGAGCAGGACACTCCCCCCCCACAGTCTTCAGGGGCAAGGGTTATATGCTATGCCCTGGGGGAATATATGGTTCTTATGGAAGGAATGTTTGTATAAAGTTCAGAGAGGGCTCATTTGATTGGAAATTGAAAGTTCTAGTTCACGTTTTAAGCATCAAAAGATATTGGAGGGTAACCAGCTCCCCCCCCCCCCAACCTTTTTTTCCCAAATGCATCCAATAAAAATTTTGAGATAACTATTTTGTTAAAAATAGTTCAAAGATCATATAACAAAAATTCCGGTGTTGACACAACCCACCAGGGCCCAGGGCATTCATTGTAAGTTATGCCCTGGGGGCATATATGGGTCTTATGGAAGGGATGCTCGTATGAACTTTAAAGACGGATCATTTGATTGGAAACTGAAAGTTCTAGTTCACTCTTTAAGAGTCAAAAGAGATTGGAGGGCACCTAGCCCCCCATCCATGCCCTTTTTCCTCAAACCCATCCGATAAGAACTTTGAGAAAGCTTTTTAAGTATGTTTCTTGGCTCTGAATACTCTGTTAATGTATAGGTTTACTGTTTATTTTTATTAATTAAAAAAAAAACTTTCCGAAAAATAAGTTTTTCAAGTAAAATTAAAGGTAATTTTAAGCTTAAGCTCAGCAGATACAAATACCTTTTAAAATTCAAACTCAAAATGACCAGAAATTACTATTAAAGAATAAATGAAACCCAAAACGAACAGAAATTAAATAAGCAATTATAGCAAAAACATTCAACAAGTAATAAGAAGTGAATAAATAAATCTTAAGGCGAGTAATGCTTAGATTGAATATGAAAATCAAGCTTAAAATGAAAAAAACTGTTTTCCTATTGAAGTATAAATGAAACCTAAAACGAACAGAAATTAAATAAACAATCAATGTAAAAACAAACATACAATAGATATTAATGTTAATTAATAAATAAATTTTAAAACGAGTGAAACTTAAATTGAATATGCAAATCAAGCTTGAAATGAACCAAAATCACAACAAACAAGAGTTCGGGTATGCCTTCCTTCTCTCACTGTAAAAGTCTAAATCCTACTGCGTCATTGGCGCTTTACCGAAAACTATATGAGTCTTAAACAGTATTGGAAAGTATAAACAAGATCAAATTGAATATTTGATGAATAACGATATTAATTGTTGAAAGATCCATCAGTTCAAGAATTTATTTCACTGTAATTGTATTTTTATTTTCAATACTGTAAGAACTGGAAAAGAAAATATTTGTAATGTAATTCGTTTTCAGTTAAGCACCAATGACGCAGTAAGCTTTTGGTTTTTTTTTACAGTTAGGAAAGGAAGCAATATCCAAACACTTGTTTTTAGGAAAACTATATTCATCTTTAACAACTTTAAAAAGGGCTAATGAATTAAACTGAATATTTTATGTAAAATGATATTAATTGCTCGAAGCTCATCAGTTCAAAAATTTTACTGTGATTTTAATGTTTATTCTCAATATTAAGTACAAAAGAGAACATTTGTTATAAAATTGGTTTTCAGTAAGGTGCCAATGACGCAATAGGTTCTAAACTTTTACAAAGAGAGAAGGAGGTAATTCCCATACTGTTGTTTGTAGTGATTTTGGTTCGTTTCAAGGATGATTTGCATATTCAATCTCTGTTTCACTTTTTTAAAATTCTATTTACTCATTTAAATCAATATCTAATGTATGGTTGTTTTCAATGATTGTTTATTTAATTTCTGTTACTTTTAAGTATCATTTATACTTCAATAGTAATTTTTTTTTTTCATTTTAAGCTTGATTTTCATATTCAATATAAGCATTAATCGCTTTAAGATCTATTTAATCATATATATTATTACTTGTTGAATGTTTTTGCTATGATTGTATTTTTAATTTCTGTTCGTTGTGGGTTTCGGCTGATCTTTAATAACAATTTATGGCCATTTTGAGCTGGAATTTTAACAGGTACTAGTGACTGCTGTGCTTAAGTTTGAAGTGATGTTTAGCCTACATTTCTTTTATAAACTTATTTTTCGGAATGTTTCAGCATAGCAACAATAATAAACAGTAAACCTATACATTAACAGAGTATTCAGAGCCAAGAAACATACTTACCTTTATTATCAGAATTTCATCCTGAATCCAAATATAACATTTGTTTCCATTGCAAATTCACTTTTAACCTAGCATATGCTTTCTAACCTTACCCAAATATATATATATTATATATATATATATATATATATATATATATATATATATATATATATATATATATATATTATTATATATATATATATATTATTATATATATATATTTCCCATATTATATATATATTTCGCATGCATTTATTGATTCTCGATTTTGTTGCTGTTGATTCAATACATGGGTAAACCAGTTTTAACAAGATTTACACTAACATAGGTGCATAAGCTATATCTAAAATAAGAGAAAAAGGCATCATCTTTCAGAGTCAGTAAAGGGCTTAAAATCAAATTTGCAATGGAAACAAATGCTGCTGCTGTTAAAGACAAGGTCTCTTAGCTCAAATTGATCTTATCATTGACCACTCCTTGGATAAATCAGATATTTTGGCTGACTGAGGGATTATGAAGCTTCTTTGAGTGACCTCATGCTTGTCTTTGATTGACAAGCTGTACAAAGACCTCGTTTTTGGTTTGGTTGGAATACTTGCGTGTTAGTAGCATGTTGCTCTGCCTGTGTCAGGAAGTCAATGAAGGTATATAGCCTATTCCTTTATGGTGTCTCATCAGGTCCAAGATACATTTATTGGCTCTCTCTGTATACCCTCAATCAGCTGTACAGTGCCTTTCACTAAAGAGACCAGCAAGGCAGGTTCCAAAGTCAAGGACTGGACTCACAAGTGCCTTGCAGTTTCAGGAGCAGGAAGACTTTACACATTCAGTTAATCATAGTTTTTCTGATAAATCCAAATCTTAAATTTACTTTTGGGAATACTTAATTCAGAATGTCAGAATTGCACTGATCTACACAAAATGCCACCATCTTTGTGAAACATTATTGTGCATACTACAACTTTTTGTATACAATGGGAGTTAAATTTTAGAATTTCAATACATGGGGCATAAAAAAAACCTTAAAAACGTAGACACTAAAAAGAAATAAATTAAGAGTAAAGATATTGTATAATTTCCAATAGCTAACACATAATTTCTATCACAAAGCAGTTTTTGCTTTATAAAGTAAAAATAACAGTTATGCACTACATAGTGGAAATACTGTCACCATTACTAAATATTATTGAATGGACAGCACATTTCCACTGGCAATAGAACAATTAGTTTTTTCAACTTCCATCACTGCTGTTTTGGAAAAGAAAGAATCCTTGCTTCTGTTAGAAATCTGCCAAAGCAGTGTAAAATACCATAATAAGATTATACAATCAGGAGTTACTGTGTTGAGTTGTTATTATTATCAGTAGTAGTTGCTGTGTATATTTCCCACCAAGTTGTAAACATGCTGCTGTCTTTGAAACTTTAGTATATACTCTATTTTTGTGCATGCAATGAAAGTTGAATTTTCTAAACTTTAATTACAGCTAGCTAACACAGAGTTTTTGTTTCTTTTATTCCCTAATCATAAAGAAACCAAAAATCAAAAAAAAAAACTTTGCATTATTTTAGAGTATGACTCTGGTCAGATTTAGTGAGAGCAAAAATAATACATTTCATAAATGATAAGTATACAAAAAGGTTGCATTTCTGTACTGAAGTCCAAAAACCCGATTTTGACAATTTTGTGGTGATAAAACATATTTTATGAAGAAATCAGTTCCCAAAATGTATTCTTTTGTCATAAAACATGGCTCATAATGAATATTGTCACAGATAATACTTTTTGGTAAGTAATTGTATACTGGCCATGACTGCATTTGAGACACAAGTGTAATCACTTTGGACTACAGCTTAAACTAATTTTATTGCAGCATCAGTCAAAATGGCAGAACTACATTTTAGAAAAGGGAGGAATTACTTATGCCAGTTCAGTAGACACTAGAGGGTACAGTAATGATGGCTATATAACAAAAGGTTAACTTACAGTCTACTAAAATCCAATAAAAAAAAAATACTCTTTCAAAGCTCATGCCTTGAAGAATTTGAAAATTTTATATTTTAAATGTCATCAAATAGTTTTGAATTCCTTTGAATTATATGTCATCAGAATATGAAAATCCTGGATTCTTAAAACTTACATTTCAATGTTTACAAACAGATAGTGTCAGACACTGATGTTACTTTGTAAGAGAAAGGTGGTGAATTCTGAAATGGGGAAATAAACATAATTGCAGCTAACCTTAATTTTGACTTCAGAGCAAAAATAAGGTCCATACTGGATCTGCTTGCTCTGTGTAAATGATAACAAAATTTTGTCACTTTGTTAAGGCTCATTGACAGGCTGTAAGAGGGCTGCTGGAAAGACCTAGGCCCATGAAGACCATTCTCAAGCAATTAAATTTTCACACTACCACCCAGCAACAACTTTTGATAGAGTATGTGAGATGATTGGACCTGAAAAGGAGCATTAGCCTTCTCTGCAAGACACTCACATGATGAAATTAGCATCAGTGGATAGTCAAATGAGATGAACTCTCCCACTAGTATTCTACATGACTTGTCATCCATTCCTTGTCAAGTATGTGCTTGAAAGATGCAGTTGTAGTCATTGTTTCTGCTTGAAGGCTAATTTGCACATTAACAGAACATTTTGACATCTTTTATTAGTGACTTTCTGTAAGGTACTGAATTGAATGTCTGGTAAGATTGGGGTAATTTGGTTGTGTGTTGTACTTCTAGGTCAATATTAAATTATCTCAGCAGAATCTGAAGGGTGCATTGGTAGCTGCAAGTTTTCCAGTCTGTTTTGTACAAGAGATCTTGAAGACCAGCTATACACTAAACAAAAGGGTACTAAGGGTTGTTGAGTACAGATAACAAGGCTCAGAATGATTCCTGCTCATTAGAATAGGGACTTGACAACCTGTCAAGAGACTTTTAGGGGGTGAAAAAAGGGACCAAAGTGGGAAGAGATTTTGATTACCATTCATAATCAAAACATTCCTTTCCTCATGAATCAGAAACTGTGGCCAAGTCACCCTAAAAATCATCATATTAAGGAGCCTTGGAAGGAACTCATTTTCTCTGTAGATGGGCCAATTGTTTATGATTTTCCTTGTTCTTTTTGTTTAACCTTTCAGTTGTTTATAAAAAAAAAGAAAAGCAACTTCAAGACTAGAAACGAATAAAAACAAACCATAGGACTTCAGCTTGCAAGCTAACTCATTCACTTTTTCAACTTCTTCAAGACATTGGTGAACTTGCTTATCAGGTCCAGCTTCTTCTTTTGAATGTCCTTTTCAGTCCACTCTTTTTTCATGGCATTCTTTAGGGGGGAATTGAACAAGGCAATGCCCATTGAATCCTTTGATGCCAGCCATTGCTCTCAGTAAGCAATCAGTGGCCTCTTTTGAGAGGGCATCAACAATTGCTCGTTTCTGTTTTTCAGTGGTCTGCCTTTCTTGCAATGATTTTTCAAGTCTATCTAGCTCCTTTTTTTTGTCAATTAGATATCAACTAGGCTTAGCTCCATTTTTTCTCTTGGTCTTGGATGCTTCTTTCAGCAGGTTTTTTGCCTTGCTCTCCACATAGTCTTGGTATTTTGATTGACTCAACCTAGCCAAAGTCAATGATTCTTTGGCAATAGGAAATCTTTTGGGTTTGTCTCCATATTCAATTCATCAATCACCCACAGCTTCCCATTCAGGACTCCTTCTGACATGCAGGCTCTGTCCAACAGAAGACATTTTGCTGAGAGCAAAAAACCCCTTTCTACCTCAGCACTACCATGGGATAATGTCAACACTGCTTTTACAAGTTTCAACAAAAGCACATGCTTTTGCCCACCAAAAGCATCTGTAATAGAGAAGATTTGAGGCCAGTAATGTTTGACATGTGATGGCATTGGTTCTACAAAGTTTTTGGCTTGCATCAATATAGACTCACTTCAAACACCATCAACACTTACTCCTACTGGGATCTATTGAGCAAGCACAACTATATCTGATAGACCTCTAGCTTTTTTTTGTTTTCCCTGAGATCCAGGCACCTAAGTGCTTCAAGAAGGCTATTAGAACAGATGGGGCAATTCTTGATCAAGTGTTTGGCAGCCGCCTTGAAATGGTTTTACACCCTTCAACAGAACCCTTGTCTTTCTGCCAAGGTGAGTTCCTGAGCACATAATGCAAGCTTAACCTGCTCACCTACAACAGTGCCCTGAAAATAGTTGCAGGCCTCCCGCTAGATTTTTTGTGAAAAATATGAATTTTTGACCACAAAAATTTGAACTTTTGATTGCACTTTTTATGAACCTAAATTTACGATATGTGCACCTCAGAAACTGTCTGTGGACACAAAAAGTGGCAGTTGGTGTTTTCATTACTGGTGCACATATTCTTCTTGTGTTTTTTTTTCTTCATGAGTTCAGTTAAATGCATTTAATTTGTATAAAAGTACAAAATACAATAGCACAAAATAGTTCACTCTACTTGTTCCTTTTGGCAAAATATGATAAAATTAAGGACGGCTTTTGTTTGTTTACCCTGCTCTGTATCAGCTCAACCTCTCTGGCTGCTTTATTTTTTCCGCACATCTCCCAGCTCAAGGCCTCGATCATACTTTGTGTGAGACTTATTTCTACAAAGTCTTTGGCATCTATGGCTTTTTTCAGCTTCTCATTAGCTTCTTGAAGAAGTCTTTCCGCTACTTGTCTCTTCTCCTTTTCAACTGACTTCTTCTCAATCCAATCTTTTTCCAGGTGTTCAAGTCTTCTTCTCAGATAACATCTTCTTTTTTTCTTCTTCTACTTTCCTTTTGGACTCCTCTTCAGCCTGTCTAGATTGCTCAGCTTCCAGGTACAGTTTATAGCTCTGGCATGAATTTCATCCCAAATTCAACAGCTCTCTGGTAATAGAGACTATCTTGGGCCTGTTCTCAAACTTCTTTAGAGAATCAGAGACTATCAGTCTAGCATTGAGCATTTTGATTTTCATCAATGATATTACCTTGGTCATGGTCCATTCTGACTGGGAAAAATCACACTCAACGTCAGCGTTTGCATGCAACATGCAGAGAGCTGCTACAGCTCATTAGCTTAAATCAACTATTTAGGAATATTACTACTAGAAAACTCTACAAAGGTAGCAAAGACTCAAGCCAGAAAAAGGAAAAGACTAAAAGATAGCTTAGTACAAGAAGATATAGGGGCAATATAGGAACCAAGTTAGATGTAACAATGTCTTTTTGAGCAGAAGAAAATGTATGTTCACAAAACAGGCAGTGTTACAGTTTGAAATGTTTTTAATAAAACTTTTGCACATACATTTGCTTCCCTTGTCCTTTATAAGGAAAAAGACACCAACTACAAGTGCTTTCCAGCTGATGACAAGAAAAATATGAACTTTATGAACCTTTTTTTTAAATTATGAACCTAGGTTAAAAATATGAACTTTTTTCATAATTATGAACCCAGTGGGAGGCCTGTAGTTGTCAAGTTCTCAAGCAAACTGGTAAAAATTTCATCAGCAGACATGAGAATGTTGTGTTTCAGAAGTCTTGCCAAAACAGTGGGAAGTAAGTTTCTCAGCTTGCCATGAAGAGCAAACACAAGGGGTTCTTTCTTCTGAAATGCTGCTGTGAATTTTGTAAAAATCTCAGACAATGATCACACAAATTTAAGTTCTGCAACCATATCTTTCTCTTTAGGTAGCTTACAATCTTGAGGTACTTTGCTGATAAGACAACATTCTTAAAATATTTCTTTGATGGTATGTTGTGAAAAAAATACTTTAAGAGGGCCTGCCACTGAATTGCATGGCAAACAACAGTACCACCTTGTTGGAATGTGCTGAATGAAACTATTGTGTGGGACATTTCTTTTTCTGGAATTTTCCAAAATTCTTTGATCATGCAGGTCAGCCAAGGGAAAAATGCCTCAAGATGACAAAAAAGTCAGACGACTCTTTGCAAAATTCCTGGAGTCCTTTCATGAATGCACTGTGCACAATATGGATGTTCCATGTTCCAATGTTCACAAACTCTTTTGAAGATTTTTTCTTCTTCAATGTACTCTTTTGCAACCATACCTTTTTACCAACATTAGGCCATTCACCACCTATCATTATTGGTCTTTATAGAGGTAAATTCTTGCTCCCAATGCATGACATCAGCTTTTTTACAATATTCTCACCAGTTGCATGTCCCATGAAATACATCACCAGATGAAAGCTCACAACTTGATCTCTCAAAGAGGACCAAAAGTGAACTCTAATCTGTAGCTCTTTTTTTCCTTCGCTGTTTGTAGTTTCATTGTATTCAACAACAAATTGAATTTCATCATAATATTATGTTTAAAGTGTGGGCAAAGTGCATTAGTTATCAAGTAAATAGCTTTCTTTGCACTTATTAACATCATGGGCAGTGGCTTACCATAGAACATGGCTTCAGAGATCAATGATTCTGTCAAACAAACCTGCAGACATAGAAACTTACAAGGACTTGGGTACCCAGATGATTTCTGCTTTGTATGCAGCATCTTTGTCACCAGGAGTTTTACTTCCATTGCTAGCTGATGGCTCTTCTGATTTGGACTGTTGCCTAATTGATCCACATAATTATAACTGTAACAGATGGAGATGAATTGCAACACATAGCAGGAAAACCACCAAGTACAAGATTTTTGCCATCTGAATACTTACACCCAACCTGATATTAGTTTATTAAATAACCTTTAGAGGGAAAGAATATGTAATTTCTTTCCTTCTAAAGTAATAAACCTTTAGAGGGGAAAAATATAGAATTTTATGAAGCTGTAGGAAATTATCTATCCTTGAATGTTACCACAATAAGACCAATCCATCCCACCCACCATGTATGCCAATTTTGTGCTGTTATTAGCTGCCTATGTTTACAAAGTTCCCACTACAACAGATACTTTGGCCACAGATAAAGTTCCCACTGTTCTGTTGCTTCTTTCTGAACAGCAATGGTGTAACCAATACACCAGTACAACCATATTTGTGGAGAAGCTATATTATCTAAAGGTAAAAAATACATTAACTTTTAGAGGGAAAAAATATAGAATTTTATGAAGCTGTAGGAAATTATATATCCTTGAATGTTAACACAATAAGACCAATCCATCCCACCCACCCTATATGCCAATTTTGTGCTGTTATTAGCTGCCTATGTTTACAAAGTTCCCACTACAAAAGATACTTTGGCCACAGACAAAGTTCCCACTGTTCTGTTGCTTCTTTCTGAACTGCAATGGTGTAACCAAGCCACCAGTACAACAATATTTGTGGAGAAGCTATATTATCTAAAGAGGGTCTTTCAAGTATATCATGCTTCAGTTTTCCAATATATAAGCTCCCAAATAGAGAACTCTGTCCAACTCTGTCTTGCTAACAATCAGTTAACCTAGCAGTTACAGTAAAAAGAGAAGTGCCATTATATATATGGTTGGTTATATTTTGCTCCATTCAAGGGTACAGTAGGGCAATGTGTCTTTAGCAATGAGATAAGTAGGGTAAAAGACCTCTTTTTGGAAAAGACCACTTTTCTTTGGTACTCTGGAAAAATAGCAATGAGTTTTTGGACCACCCCTATTTTACTACAGCATTATGTAATGTGAGTGCAGTAACAAGAGCCCTGTTCTTTGCACTAAGATCCCACATCTTTCTGCAAAGATTTCTATTCTTTTAACCCATCTTTGTTCTAATATCTTACAGCTCACTGATGTTAGCAAAAAGTGTAAAGGATGCCATCTTTCTGCCATATAGAACAATGATAAGAGAGCATTAGGGCCATTCTTTCACTCAACACTATGCTAAGATCTTGCATTTTTTGTCAGAAAACGTTTAAAAGTGAAATATTTGAATTAACATCTTACATCTTTGGTCGTTTTTGTGCAAACGTCTTTCATCATTCTGCTCTGCTCAGTGGTCTGAGAACAATGATGAGTTGATCATCAAAGTTCTATATGGCAAAACAGTGGCAATCTTCACACTTTTTGCTAATATCAGTGAGCTATAAGATCTTAGAACAAAGATGAGTTAGAAAACAATAATCTTTGCAGAAAGATGTAGGATCTTAGATGTGAGATCTTAGTACTAAAAAACGGGCCTATTGTTCTTAGTCTGCTGATCAGAGCAGAATCACAAAAGCTGTTTGCAAAAGAACACTATAATATGTAAGATCTTAATGCTAAGATTTCACTTCTAAGCATTCTTTGTCAAAAGATGCAAGATCTTAGCACAAAGATGAGTAAAAGAATGGCCCTAAGAACTCTACCTTCTTGGTCAAATTTTCACCAATAATTTGTCAGCGTAAATTAAAAATGTGGTCTCTGTTTTGACAAGCAATTGAAACAAAAAAATTATACTTAATATTTGTGATTTAGGGTAAGACACCCAGTAGTCAGCCACCTGCCTATTCTCGGACAGAATGTAACTAGGCTAACAGGGAACCTAGCTCTAGGCTAATGTGCTTAGAAAATTTTTATACAAAGACAAAGCTGGTTTCCCTGGTCACTAGCCTATTAGATATCCATATGGATATATAATAGTCATAAAATCCATATGGTCAATAAAATCCAATAATCAATAAATCCATATGGATATCTAATAGTGACCAGGGAAACCAGCTTTGTCTTTGTATAAAAACTTTCTAAGCACATTAGCCTCGAGCTAGGTTCCCTGTTAGTTACATTCTGTCTGAGAATAGGCAGGTGGCCGACTACTGGGTGTCTTACCCTATTGAATAAATATCAAGCAATAAAAGTTACATTTTTAGAATCAGAAGAAAGAAAGCTTTCTGTTGATGTGAATAAAACTGAAACACTAAAAGAATATAAACATCAAAATAGGATTATTGGTATTTTCAAAAATAGGTCCTAGTAGGTAATTCAATAAACTAATAATTTTAAGTGTTTTATCTAAGTAATTTTAATAATAACTATTTGATGCATAGCTTAGATTTTAAGCTTTTCTCTGATATACACAATTCTTCCCAATTCCTCTTTGGTAACAAGATGTAAGGGTTTTAGTTTTACATAGGCCCTAATTTTTCTCAATTGAATGCTGGTTTTTTACTCTAACTGTTTAGAGTAATTTTTAAATAGGCTTCCTTCAAAGAAATCCCTGTGACATTTATCATGCAGTGGAGAAGCCTGTCACATAAAAAAGGGAGTCATACCATTTTGAAGGGTAGAAAGATTCAAATTGGACAGAGATCCTTTTCTATATCTGCTATTCACTCGTTGCTGCTTTCCAGTAAAAATTTCAAACCCGGCTGTACTACTTTTCTTCCATTTTTTCGGTTTCTAAGATTTAGGAATGATAACTATTATTGTGGTTCCTGCTAAAAGTAAAAATTTATTGCGAAAAGAAATTTATGGGGATTTTGAAAAACGAGCTTAAAATTCCTCAAAAATGCTGTCAGATCAAACCAAAAGATATACCATTGGAATCAGCATGGTGGATAACCTTATATAGAGATATTACAGTCCCCCACCTTGAACAACAAGGAAAATCACTTTTTTGCAAGGATAGGCCTGGTCTGTCTCTCGTTTTATTTATTTTTTTTTTTTCAAGGGCTAGCGGGTTACCAGAACATCATAGAGAGATTCTTAATGACTCATTCAAAATCTATTTCGCATATTTACGTGTTTTTTATAAATTCCACCATGTGCAAGTGCCATATGGCTCTAAAAACGACACTTTTTGTTCCATTTCTGAAGGGGTGAGGCTACCAGAACATCGAAGACATACTTTATATAGCTCATATAAAACATATTGCTAATATATATATGCTATTCCTACAAATTCCACATTTTACAAGTTCCAAATGGCACTAAAAACGATATTTTTGTTCCCATGTCTGGAGTGGAAAATCTGGGGCTAGTGGGTAACCAGAACTCTCAAAGTGATGTATAATGGCTCATTTGGAAGTTATTGCTAATATCTATATGATTCCTGTTAATTCTACCATCAATAAGTGAGATTAAGGATATAGAAAAAAACTTTTAGTGTCACTTTACAAGTAGAAAAGCGTGTAAGCATAGAACAATTTCATTGTAATGACTGTGTTCCAAAACCTTTGACTGGAAGTTTTCGAGAACGACTACTGTACGTTCGTTTTCCAAGCACTCTTACTAAACTAAACAATTATGACTCTTCGATCACTAATACATTCAATTAGATTATTAGAGCCGTGTTTCTGTTAGTAGAGCGTTAGACTTCAAATCAGAGTGTCTTGCGTTCGATTCCAGTTTCGATATTTTTTTTCAATCACGGTTTTGTCCCATTTATGTAACTATTTTTAGATAATTCACTATTTTTGCAAAACAGATGCTCATGCATTTATTTTTCAGACGTGTCAAGCGTTTTGATTCAAAACAGAATAGAGTTAATCCAGCTCATGGTTTGCAACTACATCCTTGGTAGATCACTCGATCCATACCCCAACCAGTGGTTTGATTTCGTGAAAATACAGGGGGGGGGGTTGCAAAGTTGGAGTCAACCTTCCCAAATCAAGTGAATATAACAGAGAAAACTGAAAAATGAACCATACGTTAGTAAAACAAGGTAAAGATGTACTAAAGAAAACTGACCCGTTTCTGTGGATGTTTAAATTATGTAAAATTTATCTTAGTTTTGACAATATTTTTGGAGAAAGTATATTTCAGCTGGGAGGAGAGGGGAAGGCACACAGTAATTGCTGCAAGAAAGACTAAAGCTGCTCTCAGAGTAAGACAGCCTTGTGGAAGCATGCCACAACTTCAGCGTACCTTACTAGTAAGAAAGCCTGTATCTAAGCACGAACTATGCTATCTATAAAGTCTCAATTCCAGGCTAAACCAGTTGAAAATTGTTTGTTGGAGATTGAAAGTAAAATTTCCTGCTTTCTAGTGGAGCATGATTTGCCTTACACCCAATACAACAACATCACAAAATTAGGAAAGTCATTACCAGGGTAAGAACTACTGAGTAGGCTTGCTTTGGGCAAACAGAGAGGGAAAAAGGTGGTGAGTCAGGCACTTGAACCACACTTCAGTGAAGAACTATTTGGAATGTTGAAACAGTGCTACTTTTTTTATAATCGTGGATGAAACCACTCACGTGTCTGCTGATAAACAGCTGACTATTTGTGTCGCTTTTGCTTATGGTGGTTTAGAGACAAAAGTTGATATGCTTGATAAATTCTCTTGCCCAGATTGTACTGCAGATGGGGCATTTGACAAATAATGCCAATGTTTGCCAGCTCTGGAAAGGGAAGGCGTTGACTTAAGGAACTGGGTTGGCTTTTGTGCAGACACTACTAACTCTATGATGGGCTGTTGCCATAGTCTGTCAACGCTCATCACAACCAAGTATCATTGGGTTGTGATAGTGAAGTTTCCGTGTTATCTTTTCCATTTATTTGCTCAGTATACCTAGAAAAAGCTGCCTAAAGGACTTGAGGATCTTTGTTGACCTGTAACTTTAAATCTTAGTTATAGTCCCAAGCGAATATATGCATACAAGCACCTTCAAATATTCACCCAAGTTCCAGAAAGAAAGTTTGTTGCTCTTGCTCCTACACGATGGCTTTCTTTTTAACAAACTGTAAGAGACCTGTTTGAGCAATGAGACGCTTTGATACTTTACGAGCGAATTTAGCAGTAGAAGACCTGTCACTTGGTGACGACTAGGTTTTATTACGCTAAGTAACCCCTATCACTAGGTACTGATGGAGTTTGCAAATATGCTTTTGCAATATTCAACGAACTCAATATACATTTTAAGAGTGAGGCGCCCATTTTTTTCAAGTTGGAATAACGAGTAAAATCTGTAGTGAAGACATTCTGCATGAATTTCTTTGCTGTTTCCTACCTCCAGAACCACAAAAATGTAAGCATGTAGGTTTGGTCAACGAACACAAATACCTGAAGCTTGACCAAGTGTATCTTGTTTTGAATAGTGAATGCAACCTTTTGGATTTGATGTCTGATCCCCAATTCACCGAAAGGGGCTAAAAAGTCGAGAATACGACCACGGAATTCTACAAATAGCATAAACAAAAATTCAGAAAAGATTTCCGTTTGAAGGTGGAATATACAAGTTTGTTGAGCTTGTGAATCTGTCTTCTGCTATTTCAGGAGAAGCTAGACCCTGTAATCTTTTTTCGCATCCTCTGGACTTCCTTCGTGGAACAAAACAAGCACTGAAAAGGAGTGCCCAGAATTGGATTTAGCTTGCCCCCAGATGACATGGACTGTGAAAGTTTTGACCCAGTTTTGTTCTGGAAATGTGTTGCAAGTGTAAAAATGCCTAATGGACGTAAAAAGTTTGAAAACGTCTTGAAAGTAGTCGAATTTCTCTTCAGTTTGCAACTTTCAAATGTTGCAGTAGAAAGACTATTTAGTTTCATAAAATCGTCAAGAGTCAAGAGTAGGGCCAGAGAATTCTAGAAAGAACCATAAACAAAAATTCAGAAAAGATTTCCATTTGAAGGTGAAATATACAAGTTTGTTGAGCTTGTGAATCCGTCTTTTGCTATTTCAGGAGAAGCTAGACCCTGCAGACCCCGCATCCTCTGGACTTCCTTCGTGGAACAAAACAAGCACAATTTCTCACTGCAGAATTTCTCGTCAGTTAGCAACTTTCAAATATTGCAGTAGAAAGACTGTTTAGTTTCTTAAAAAATCGATCAAGACTGAAAAGCACAATCGGTTAGCCAGTGTAACCCTTTGCACCACTCTTCAAACGAAGTGCCGACTAAAACGAAAAGGTGGCCAGCCATATGGTCGTTGACGATTCGCTTAAAAGTGTTTGAAGCGGGTTAAATCTAACGTGACAGCTTCAGAATGTTAGAGCAGATCACTTAAGATTTGAAATGTGAAACAGTATTTTGAAGTGAACTCCGCCTTTTTAGTGGAAAGCGTTTGAAATGTTTTTGGTCTAATCACATTTGGTTAAGCTAGCCAGTACTTTATCTGATATAGTCCCTTTTTATTTTTGTGCTGGTTTTACAATTAAAGTCATTTATCAGAGGAAAATCCTTAAGTGAGCCTCGGGAGATCTTATTTCTTATCCAAATTCGTCAAACAATTTATGTGTAAACTACTTATTTTCTACTTATATTTAAAACCATTTCTACTTCCAATCTACTTATTTTTGGGGCTCACCTACTTCTTTCTGGACCATGCCGAGTGGAAACACTGCTTGGTATTGCACTCCACGCAAATTCAATTTTTGCGATACAAAGCTATTTTGGTGAATTTTTAGGTGGCACTATAATTTAGCTAGGATAAAAGTGAAAACATCATTTGATGCTCTTTTATAATTCATATAAAATACCTTCGGGGCCTCTTTAAGGGCTCAAGATGCAATTTGTGACAGGAGCGATTACTGAGTTATGAAAGTAAGTATTTACAGTCCTAACTAGGCAAGTGATTAAACATGAAAAAAGATGAATAATAGCAAACCAAATAATACTAATAGATGTCTTAAACAACGTATTTGGACAAATATATGATATTGCACAATGTCATTATATAGCATATGACTAACTCATATATATAATCATATATATGATTGATCTGATGGAAATGCTTCACCAATCGGACACAAGTTCATATTCTCAAGGATCTTGTGTAAACAAGCAGGAGTAGAAGAAAAGGGTCCATTTAGCCAATGTGAAACCATTAATATATAAATTATACATTGGCTAATTACCCCCATCATAATGGCGCACAAGAACATAAAGCTGTTTATGACTGATGCAGTATTTTTAGCCGATCGTTTTTATTCTTCAGCTAAGTAGGTTATCTCAAACCCCGACGCCAAATTGGTTTTAGTTTCGGCAGCACGTCACCGGTTTTCCTTCGATGGCGTGCCACCACTTGGCACCGATTTTATTGCTTTTACTGATTTTACTGGTACCGATTTTACAGATTTAAACCTATTCAAGACAGGACGGGTGAGGTATTATTTAAATTTGAATAAACAGACAAACCTGCAAAAGCTCTTTAGAACCACGAAGTTATGTATTACATAATGACATAGGTACATGCGTCAATAGATAATCTCCTCCCTGGATATTGCTATGGAAAAAAGACTAAACAATCTGTAGAATGAAGATTTTTTTTTTAGAATTTTTAATCTCTTGCTGTTTAATAAAAGTTAGCGCTCACTTTCGTCCGTTTTTTCATGATAATCATTAAAAAAAACTTTCTGAAAATCAAGTTTTCTAATGAAAAGTAAAGGCCATATTAAACTTAAGATCAGAAGGAATAAAAATCTACGATAACTCAGAACGACCAGAAATTATTATTAAAGAACAAATAAAACCAAAGACGAACACTAATAAAATAAACAATCATAGCAAAAAAAAAATACAATAGGTACTAATGTAAATTAATAAATAAATCTTAAAAACAAGTAAACCTTAAGTTGAATATGCAAATCAAGCTTAAAAAGAACATAAAAATCTCGCTGTTAAATTATTAATGAAACCCAAAATAAACAGAAATTAAATAAATAATCCTAACAAACATACAAACAGTAGGTACTAATATAAATTATTGAAAAAATCTTAAAATGAGTGACACATAAATTGAACATGCAAATAAAGCTTGAAACGAACAAAAATATCTACAAACAAGAGTTTGGGTTTCGCCTTCTTTTCTCACTGTAAAAGTCTAAAACCTACTGCTTCATTGGCGCTTTACTGAAAGCTATTTGTGTCTTGAACAGTCTTTAATAGTGCAAATAAAATCAAACTGAATGTTTTATATATAATGCTATTAATTGTTGAAAGTAAATCAGTTCAAGATTTTATTTCACTGTAATTTTATTTTCATTTCCAATTCTGTAATAACTGGAAACGCAAATATTTATAATATATTTGATTTTTAGTGAATCACCAATGACGAAGTAGGCTATAGTCTTTGAAGCTATATTTGTCTTGAACAGTCTTGGAAAGAACTAATAAAATTAAAATGAATATTTGATACATAATGATATTAATTGCTGAAAGCTCATCAGTTCAAAATTTAATTTTACTGCACTGTTTATGTTAATTTTCAATGATGTCGTAAGTACAAAAGAAAATATTTGTAATATAATTCATTTTCAGTAAAGCGCCAATGACGCTGTAGGCTTTAGAAGTTTACAGTTAGGAAAGGGGGCAGAAACCAAACTCTTGTTTCTGGTGACTTTTGTTCGTTTCAAGCTTGATTTGCATATTCAATTTAGTTTCACTCGTTTTAAGATTTATTTATTCATTTATATTAGTAATTATTGTATGTTTGTTTGCTATGATTGTGCGTTTAATTTCTCTTCGTTTGGGTTTAATTTATATTTCGATAGCAAAATAGTTTTGTGCGTTTTAAACTTGGTTTGCATATTTAATTTAAGCTTTCTCGTTTTAAGATTTATTTATTCACTTATATTAGTACCTATGGTATTTTTTAGCACCATTACTCTCAGTAATGAGTTAAATTGCATGGTGATGTAGAACACCATCGTGGGAGGATTCTCTATAAGAGGACAACTGCGGCGGGGCGTAAGATCCAGATCTATGCACAACGGCTTCTTCCAAAGGCTGCCTCGATCCTTCCGTGGTATCTGCAAGACTGGGGACCTTGCAGTCAACTCCATTCCCATTTGAGGAGTGGCTCCCCTCGAGGAAATTATAGCCTAGTAAACAACACAGCCTTCGCACGGGATTTTGACGCGTTTTCGGGCTGAAAAACCTTTTCCTAGCTAATTTATCTACAATGGGCTGCATCCGCGTAGTAGCATAATATTTGTAGGCATGAATATATAATAAGCCGGAGGCAATAGGCTTGAGATTGTCTGTGCAGGATTTCAGCTCTTGTTGATAGAAGAGCCTCTCCAAGTGCTGAAAACCACGTTTTGACCAAGATGGGACCAGGATTGCATAAAGCCTCCATTCCTACTGGAGGTCCCAGGGATTTCTTACTGTACGGTTCTAAGCCGGCTTAAGCACTTCGGTATAGACTTGAGAAGATATGTGATCTCCGCCCGGCACTGGTATCCGGGATCATTACTTTTCTTGAGGCAAAAATTATTTCAATGATTTAAAGAACATGAAAATTAGAACTTAGAATGTTACGACGTTAAAAATTGACTATCGTATCGAAATTTTGACTGACAAATTCATACGATTCGCACTGGACTTATTAGGAGTTTAAGAAACTCATATCCAAGGGGTAGGAAGCATGAAACTAGGTGATATAGAATTTGTTTACTCTGGCAGGAAGGATGGGGTGCATAGACAAGAAGTAGTGTTCATGATGAATAAGGAAGCTGCTATGCCTTGTTTAGGCCGGGAAGGTATTAATAATAGAATACTAATTGCTCATTTTATGACTAAAAAGTTCAGGGTATCAGTTATAGTAGTATATGCCCCCGTAGAACGCACTGAGGGAGATACTAGTGACTCAGATGAATTTTAATTACAGTTACAGGAGCAAATAGACAGGGTCCCAGGTAGAAATATGATGTTCTCACTAGGAGATTTTAACACCCAGGTCGGTAGAAATAGGGATATATGGTATCCTAGCCTAGGTAAATTTGGTCTAGAAAAAGAAAACAGTAATGGATACAGACGTTTGCAATTTTATAGGTATAACAATGTAGTTATAACCAATACGGTGTTTGGACATGAAATGGCTCATAAGTTAACATGGTATTCATATGATGGTAAGACAGCAAACCTTATTGATTATGTTATAGTAAACCGAAGACTGGCAGGATCAATACAAGTCACTAGGTTATATAGGAGTCTGTTATTGATGTTAAAAGTCAAAATCACGATTTAGTAGTGTCTAGGGTTAATTTAAAGCTGAAATTTAGGAAGGGTAACTACATTCCGGGGAGTTATGATGTTGGTAGATTCCAGGATGAGAATTTGAGAAAAACTTTCCAGGAACAGTTGAATACTAAACTCGAGAGTTTAAAATTTGAGAATGTGGAAGATGGTTTGAATAGTTTTAGAAAAATAATTTGTGAAGTTGCTGCAGGTGTCTTGGGGAGGAAAGCTAGGACTGCAGCTAAGAAGCTAAGTGAAAAAGTGCTAATGGAAAGGAGAAGGGACTTGTACAAGAATTATCTGAGTGATAGATCAGAAAACAAAAGGAATGTAAAGAAAGTAGAGAAAGCATTAAAATATGAACTAAGGATGTGTGAAGTGGAGGCCATGGATAAAATTGCCGAGGATCTGGAAGATGCAGCTTAACGGCATTATAGTAAAATATTGTACTGGGATGTTAATAAATTGAGAAAGAGTGATCAATCAGAGTTGTTTCAGTTAAAGATAGGAACGGGGCCACAATTAGTGATAAGAAAAGAGTTACAGAGAGTTGGGTAAACCGAGATAGAGTTGCAGGAAAAGATATAGAGGAAAATGAAAAAGTTTGTGGTACCTTGGATGTGAAGGTAGATTTGTTTTGTGAGGAAGAAATAGCGACAGTACTAAAAGGATTAAAATAATAAGGCTCCAGTTGCTGATGGTGCGGTAAATGAGTTTCTCAAATATGGTGGCTCTGAGGTTAGAAATAAGCTACGGGAGATTATGAATATGATTTTTGAAAAAGGTTAGCAGTTGGTTTTGTATTAAATCAGGAGTTAAGTAGGGTTGTGTTCTATACCCCGTTATATGGATTATTTTGATGGACATTGTCTTAAGAAGCACAGGAGAGGCAATTGTAGACGACGGAATCAATTGGGGAGGATAAAGTCTCCTGGACTTAGATTATGCTGATGATTAAAAGCATCCTAGATGGAAAGTATGAGCAAAATGAATTCGTATTCGTATTCGTTCAATAAAATAGCTTTCGTAGCAAACAAAACTGAACGCTAAATTATGCTATTTTTACAGTCATTTAAGAAAAAAAATATATCACTTATTTAATACACTAACAAAATATGGTACGAACGAATTTGCAAATCTGTTCGTTCGGCACTTGACGGATTGTAGTCTGTTCTGATGTTTGGTGAGTTTGGAGGTCGGTGCAGTTGGAGGAAGAATTGAGCTATGTTTCTCGTTTGAACATTTAGAGGTTTTGCGAGTTAAGTGTGCTGGAATATGTTTGTAAATTAATGTTAAGAAGACAAAGTTACTAAGGCTAGGAATAAGTGAAGATGAAAAGGTGACGTTCTGTAATGAAAACATAGATCAGATGGACAACTTCACTTACCTTGGTAGTGTTATTAGTAAAGACGGTGGGAGCATTGAAGATGTTAAAAGTAGAATAGCCAAGGCTCGGGGTATTTTTAAACAATTAAAAAAAGTTTGTAATAATAGGAAGATAAGTCTGCCAACCAAGATTAGATTATTAGAAGCTACAATGATGGCAGTGGTCAAATATAGCTCTGAAGTATGGGTGCTCCGAAAAGCGGATGAAGATTTTCTAGATGTTTCCCAGAGAAATTGCTTACGGATTGTTCTGGGTACCCGGCTAACTAACCGTATTTCAAACAGTAGGCTCTCCGAAAAATGTGGTTCAATACCGCTTTCTAGGGCTATAATGAAATAAAAGTTGAGGTGGCTAGGGCAAGTTATGTGGATAAAGGATGACAGACTGCCGAAGATTGTCTTTTTCGGCCAACCGTCTAGGATTAAACGGAAGGCAGGTCGTCCTTGTCTGGGGTGGGAGGACGTCACAATGAAAGATTTAAAGGAAATAGGAACGTTCTGGGAGGGTGTAAAAAGGGATGCTTTGAATAGATTGAGATGGTGGAGGAGCTTGCGTTGCTGTGTTGGCCTCAGGCAGCTTGGTGCTGTGGTGAGTTGTTGTTAGTAGTAGTAGTTCGTTTTAGGTTTCATTTATTCTTTAACATTAATTTCTGGTCGTTTTGAGTTTGAGTTATTGTAGGTTTATATTTCTTCTGATCTTATGGTCTATACTTTTCTTTAGAAAAGTTTTTTTTCGGAAAGTTTTTTTTTTAATTAATATATGTTCGTTTTTGATTGCCATAGTCTCAAGTTTTTCAAAATTCACTATTTCAAAATAATTTTTTATTCCGAAATAAATTAACAGTTTTGGTAAGAACTAATTAAATTAAACTGAATATTTGATATATGATGATATTAATTGCTGGAAGCTTACCAGCTCAACATTTTGTTTCACCCAGGGCCGGCTATTAAGCTTTGAAGCTTCTAAGTCCAAGCGTTTTTGCCGCCCGGTTTCTGCAAGATTTTCACGGAAATTCCCAAGGATTCGGGAATAGTGAAAGCCGCAGGGCCTAGTTTGCTTATAGGTAAATCCTGGTCTGGTTTCACTGCAATTTTTATTTTATTTCCAATGTTCTAATAAGTGCAAAAGATAATATCTGTAATATAATTCGTTTTAGTAAAGCCCCAAATACGCAGCATAAGACAAGTTATGTCTTAGCATAAGACATGTTAGCATAAGCATAAAGCATAGCATAAAGCATAAGACATATTATGCTTTTACTGTCAGGGAAACAGGCAGTAGCCATACTCCTATTTGTAGTGAATAATATAGATTTCTTGAACTGTTTTGGAAAGAGCTAATAAAATTAAACTGAATTCCCGTGATTTTTGGAATAGCATATCGTTAATAAGATTCTTCTTGTTGGGGGGGGGGGTATGGATGGAGGGCCAGGGACCAACTCTAATTATTTTTGGAATAAAATATCGTTAACATTCTTTTTTTTCGGGGGGGGGGCATCGAGAGAGGGCCAGGGGCAGTCCCCATGATTTATCATTGATAATTTTATGAGGTGAGGAAGGGGTATCGGGCCATGGAGGACCAGCGGTCAGCTATCGAAAGTTTTCGAATTAAATATTGTTAATAAGATGTTTTTTTGGGGAAGGGTTTTTACAATCCCAATCGAATGAGTCCTTTTTGAAGTTTCTACGACAGCCCTGGCAAAGACCTAATTTCCAGGACTTTCAACTACGTTGAACAAAATGTCTATCTCAAAATTTTGATTGGATGTGTTTGGGGTAATGGTGGAGTGAAAAGAACGTTAGTTGCCCTCAAATCACTTTCGACTATTAAACGGGGCACTAGCCTTTTCGGTATCCAATTGAACCAGCTCTTTTTTAACTTTCTATGGCAATGCTTTCTATAAAACCTTATATGCCCCCGGGGCATAGCTTACAACCCTTGTGCTGAGGGATGTGGGAGGAGTGTCATCCTCAAAGACATAATTTCCAGACTTTTTAAACACTTTGAACAAAATGTCTATCACAAAATTTTTATTTGATGTGTTTAGTGAAATGGTGGGCGTGGGATGGGTGTTTCTTTTCCTCAAATCACTTTTGACTATTAAAAAGACCACTAGCCCTTCGAAGTTCCGAATTTTCTGAAGTTTCTATGACAACGCTCGCTATAAAAATCTTATATGCCCCCAGGGCATAACTCGCACTCCTCGTCAAAGACATAATATCCAGAACTTTCAACTACGTTGAAAAAAAAAATGGTTATCTCAAAATTTTGATTGGATGTGTTTGAGGAAATGGTGAGCGTTTCAGGGGGTTAGTTACCCTCAACCTATTAAAAAGGCCACTAGCCCTTTCAATTTCGAATTGAATGAACCTTTTTTGAAGTTTCTACGACAATATTTTCTATAAGAAACCTTATATGCCCCCAGGGCAAAACTAACAACAATTGCCTTGAAGGGGGTGTCATGCTCAATGACCTAGAACTTTTTAGAACTTCCAACTACGTTGAAGAAAATGCCTATCTCAAAATTTTGATTGGATGTATTTTGGGAAATGGTGGCTGTGAGAGGGGGTTAGTTGCTCTCCAATCACTTTCGACTATTATAAAGGGGACTAGCCCTTTCAATTTCCAATGAAATGAGTTTCTTTTTGAAGTTTCTGCGACAACACGTTCTATAAAAAAACATTATATGCCCCCAAGGTGTAACTTACAACCCTTGCCCTGAGGGCTCTGAGAAGGATATCATCCTCAAAGACTTAATTTCCAGAACTTTTGCCTACGTTGAACGAAATTAATATCTCAAAATTTTGATTGCATGTGTTTGGGGAAATGGTGGGCGTGAGAGGGGTGTTAGTCGCCCTCCAATTACTTTCAACTATTAAAAAGGGCACTAGCCCTTTCAATTTCTAATCAAGTGAGCTCTTTTTGAAGTTTTTATGACAACACTTTCTATAGAAACCTTATATGCCCCCAGGGATTAACTTACAACCCTTGCCCTGAGGGATGTAGGGGGTGTGTCATCCTCAAAGACATAATTTCCAAACCTTTCAACTACGTTGAACAAAATGTCTATCTCAACATTTTGATTGGATGTGTTTGGGAAAACGGTGGGCGTGAGAGGAGGGTTAGTTGCAATCCAATCACTTTTGACTATTAAAAAGGCCACCAGGCGTTTGAATTTCCAATTGAAGGAGCCCTTTTTGAAGTATTTGAGAATACCACTCCTTTAAGAAACATTCTTGCCCCCAGGATATAACTTACAACCCTCGTCCAGGGGGGTTTAGGGGGTTTGTCATACTACAAGACATAATTTCCAGGACTTTCACCTACATTTAACAAAATAGTTATCTCAAGATTTTGAATAGATTGGTTTGGTGAAAGGGTGGGTATGAGAGGGGGGTTAGTTGCTCCCCAATCACTTTTGACTATTAAAAAGGGCACTAGCCCTTTCAGGTTCCAATCGAATGAGCTTATTTTGAAGTTTCTATGACAATACTTTCTATAAGAACCGTATATGCGCCCAGGAAATAATTTACAACTCTTGCCCTGAGGGCTCTGAGGGCGTTATCATCCTCAAAGACATAATTTCCGGACCTTTTAACTACATTGAACAAAATTTCTATCTCAAAATTTTGATTGGATATGTTTGGGAAAATGGTGGGCGTGAGAGGGGGGTTAGTTGCCCTCCAATCACTTTTGACTATTAAAAAGGCCACTAGCCCTTTAAGTTTCCAATCGAATGAGCTCTTTTTGAAGTTTCAAAGACAACGCTTTCTATAAGAACCTTATAAGCCCCTAGGGCTTAACTTATAACCCTTGCCCTGAGGGCTGTGGGGGGAGTTTCCTTCTCAAAAATATAATTTCCATCTGGAAATCAACTACGTCGAACAAAATGGCTATCTCAAAATTTTTATTGGATGTGTCTGGGGAAATGGTGGCCGCGGAAGGGGTGTTAGTTGCCCTCGAATCACTTTCGGCTATTAAAAAGGGCACACGCCCTTCCAATTTCCAATCGAATGAGCCCTTTTCAAAGTTTCTACGACAACTCCTTGAATACGAAGTGCCCTGGTCTAAACCAAAAGAAAAAAAAAACAATATATAACACATTGTGCCAACATCGTTCTTTACTTAGGCAGCACTATTGCGCTGCCTATGATATCACACACGATATTCTCACATGAAGAATCACTTTCTGTAGCAGCCAAATAAAAATTCGTAAGTTTATAGTGATAGTAGCCAGTATCTTCACAACGATGTCCTAAAAACCAGGCTTTCATATTATTCCAGCAATTGAAGCGTAGACTGGCTTCTTCCTCCCTAAACAATTTAAAACCACGACTATACCATTTTCTTAAAAATAAACAGAAATCACGTTTAGGGTTTATTTCCAATCATACCAGGTTTAAGTATTTTTCTAAGTAGCGACGAAGACCACACTGCCTTTCCATCATAGAATCCTCTTATAGTTTCCTCCTATATAGTTTCCTCTCTAGAATCCTCTTTGCACAAACACTATGTATCTATTTCTAACCCAGATGAAGTTAGGTCTTATTTTATAAACAAACTTGACGGCAGCCAAAAAAAAAGTAACGTTTTCTACTAATTTGACGTGGGAAATTTTGCATGATATAAGAATATTGTCAAATCATAGGCAGTGCGCTAGCGCTGCCTAAGTAAAGAACGATGTGGGCACAATGTGTTTTTTTTTGGTTCTCCATACCCGGGCACGTCGTATCGAAGGAGTTGTCTTAGAAACTTTGAAAAAGGCTCATTCAATTGGAAATTGGAGTGGCTAGTGGCCTTTTTAATAGTCAAAAGTGTTTGGAGGGCACCTAGCCCCCCCCCCCACGCCCATCATTCCCCCAAATACATCCAATCAAAATTTTGAGATAGCCATTTTGTTCAGCGTAGTTGATTTCCAGATAGAAAATATATTTTTGAGGAGGACACTCCCCCACATCCTTCGGGGCAAGGGTTTTAAGTTATGCCCTGGGGGCATAAAAGGTTTTTATAGAAGGCGTTGTCGTAGAAACTTCAAAAAAGGCTTATTCGATTGGAAATTCAAAGGGCTGGTGCCCATTTTAATAGTCAAAAATGATTGGAGGGCAACTAGCCCCCCCGCCTCACCCATCATTCCCCCAAATACATGCAATCAAAATTTTGATATAGCCATTTTGTTCAGCGTAGTTGATTTTCAGACAAAAATATATTTTTGAGGAGGACACTCCCCTACAACCCAGAGGGCAAGGTTTTTAAGTTATGCCCTGGGGGCATATAAGGTTTTTATAGAAGGCGTTGTCGTAAAAACTTCAAAAAAAGCTCATTTGATTGGAAATTCAAAGGGCTAGTGCCCCTTTTAATAGTCGAAAGTGATTGGAGGGCAACTAGCCCCCCCCTAACGCCCATCATTCCCCCAAACACATCCAATCAAAATTTAGAGATAGCCACTTTGATCAGCGTAGTTGATTTCCAGATAGAAAATATATTTTTGAGGAGGGCACTCCCCCACAACCCTCGCGGCAAGGGTTTTAAGATATGCCCTGGGGGAATAAACGGTTTTTATAGAAGGCGTTGTCGTATAAACTTCAAAACAGGTTCATTTGATCGGAAATTCAAAGGGCTAGCGCCCGTTTTAATAGTCGAAAGTGATTGGAGGGCAACTAGCCCCCCCGCCCCAAGCCCATCATTCCCTTAAACACATCCAATCAAAATTTTGAGATAGCCATTTTGTTCAGCGTAGTTGATTTCCAGATAAAAAATATGTTTTTGACGAGGACACTCCCCTACAACCCTGGGGGGAAAGATATTAAGTTATGACCTGGGGCCATATAAGGTTTTTATAGAAGGCGTTGTCGTATAAACTTCAAAAAAGGCTCATTCGATTGGAAATTCAAAGTGCTAGTGCCCGTTTTAATAGTCAAAAGTGACTGGAGGGCAACTAGCCCCCCCCCACGCCCATCATTCCCCCAGACATATCCAATCAAAATTTTGAGATAGCCATTTTGTTCAGCGTAGTTGATTTCCAGATAGAAAATATGTTTTTGAGGAGGACACTCCCCTACAACCCAGGGGACAAGGGTTTTAAGTTATGCCCTGGGGCATATAAGGTTTTTAATGAAGGCGTTGTCGTAGAAACTTCAAGAAAGGCTCATTCAATTGGAAATTCAAAGGGCTAGTGCCCTTTTTAATAGTCGAAAGTGATTGGAGGGTAGCTAGCCCCCCACACCCATCATTCCCCCAAAAATATCCAATCAAAATTTTAAGATAGCCACTTTGTTCAGCATAGTTAATTTCCAGAAGGAAAATATGTTTTTGAGAGGACATTCCCCCACAACCCAGGGGGCAAGGGTTTTAAGTTATGCCCTGGGGGCATATAAGGTTTTTAATGAAGGCGTTGTCGTAGAAACTTCAAGAAAGGCTCATTCGATTGGAAATTCAAAGGGCTAGTGCCATTTTTAATAGTCTAAATTGATAGGAGGGCAAGAAGCCCCCCCCCACGCCCATCATTCCCCCAAACACATCCAATCAAAATTTTGAGATAGCCATTTTGTTCAGAGTAGTTGCTTTCCAGATAGAAAATATGTTTTTGAGGAGGACACTCCCCCACAACCCTCGGGGCAAGGGTTGTAAGCTATGCCCTGGGGGTATATAAGGTTTTTATAGAAGGAGTTGTCATAGAAACTTCAAAAAAGGCTCATTTGATTGGAAATTCAAATGGCTAGTGCCCTTTTTAATAGTTGAAAGTGATTGGACGGTAACTAAACCCCCTCTCATGCCCACTATTTCCCCAAAGACATCCAATCAAAATTTTTATATAGCTTTTTTGTTCAAAGGAGTTTTAAATTATGGAAATTAAGTCCGTAAGGATGGCAACCCCCTCATTACCTCCAGAGAAAGGGTTGTCAGCTATTGCCTGGGGGCATGTGCGGTTTTTACTGATAGCGTTGTCTTAGGAAATTAAAAAAGGACACGTTCGATTGGAAATTGAAATGGCTAATGCCCTTTTTAGTAGTCGGAAGTGATTGGAAGGGAACTAACACCCTTTCCACGCCCACCATTTACCTAAGCACATCCAATCAAAATTTGAAATAGCCATTTTGTTCCACGCAGTTAAAGTTCATGAAATTTTACCTTTGAGCAGGACACTCCGCTCACATTCTTCAGAGCAAGGGTTATAAGTTATGCCCTGGGGGCATATAAGTTTTTATTGAAATGTTTGTCGTAGAAACTTCAAAAAAGGGCTCATCCGATTTGATATTCAAAGGTCTAGTGCCCTTTTTAATAGTCGAAAGTGATTTGAGGGCAACTAGCCCCATCTCTCGCCCACCTTTTCCTCAAACACATTCAATCAAATTTTTTAGATAGCCATTTTGTTCAGTGTTGTGGATTTCCAAATAAAAATTATGTTTTTGAGGAGGACATTCCCCCAGAGCCCTTAGGGCAAGGGTTGTAAGTTATGCCCTGGGGGCATATAAGGTTTTTACTGAACGCGTCGTCGTAGAAACTTCAAAAAGGGCTCATTCGATTAGAAATTGAAATGTCTAGTGCCCTTTTTAATAGTCGAAAGTGATTGGAAGGCAACTAACACCCCTTCCACGCCCACTATTTCCCCAAACATATCCAGTCACAATTTTTAGATAGTCGTTTTTACCACGCAGTTTAAAGTTCAGGAAATTATACCTTTGAGCAGGACACTCCCCCCAGAGTCTTCATGGCAAGGGTTATAAGTTATGCCCGGGTGGCATATAAGGTTTTTATTGAAATGTTTGTCGTAGAAACTTGAAAAAGGGTTCATTCGATTGGAAATTCAAAGGGCTAGTGCCCTTTTTAACAGTTGAAAGTGATTTGAGGGAAACTATACCCCCTGTCAACACGTCCAATCAACATTTTTAGATGGCCATTTTATTCAACACAGTTGAAAGTTTTGGAAATTAGGTCTTTAAGGATGACAACACATCCCCCCCACAATCCTCAGGGCAAAGGTCTTAAGTTATGCCCTGGGAGCCTGTAAGGTTTTTATTGAAATTGATGCTGTAAAAAGTTGAAAAAGGACTCATCGGACTTAAAATTAAAGGTACTAGTGCCCTAGTATAAGTTAACTATGATTGACGGGTTAATAACCCCCCTCTCATACTTCCTATTTTCCAAAATGGATCAAAGCAAAACACTACTGTATCCTTGGTGCTTAGTGTAGTCGAAATTTCTGGAAATTAGGTCTTTTATGATAATAACACCATCAGAGCTTTCAGTGTAAGGGTTGTAAGTCGTGCCCTGGCGGCATATAAGGTTTATATAGAAAGTTGTTGAAGAAATTTCAAAAGGGGCTCATTTGATTGGAAATTGAAATTGCACTTAATAGTCGAAAGTGAGTGGAAAGTAATTAACCCCCCTCTTACGCCCTCTATTTCCCCAAACACATTCAATCAAAGTTTAGAGATTGCCATTTTGTTCAACGTAGTTGAAAGTTCTGAAAATTACGTATTTAAGGTTGAAAAACCCCCCCAGAGTCTCCAGGGCGAAGGCTGTAAGTTATGCCCTGGGGGCATATAAGGTTTTTAATGATAATGTTGTCGTTAAAACTTCAAAAGGGGCTCATTCAATTGGAAATTGAGAGGGCTAGTGCTCTTTTTAAAAGTTGAAAGTGATTGGACGGTAAATAACCCCTCTCTTACGCCCACCATTCCCCCAAACACATCCAATCAAAATTTTCAGATAGTCATTTTGTTCAACGTAGTAGAAAGTTCTGGAAATTAGGTCTTTGAGGATGACAACCCCCCCAGCCCTCAGGGCGAGGGTTGTAAGTTATCCCCTCGGGGAATATAAGGTTTTTATTGAAAGTGTTTTCGTAGAAACTTCAAAAAGACTAATTTGATTGGAAATTGAAAGGGCTAGTGCCTTTTTTAATAGTTGAAAGTGATTGGAGAAAGAATAACGCCCCTCTCACGCCCACCATTTTCCCAGAAACATCCAACAAAAATTCTGATATTGCCATTTTATTTAACATAGTTGAAAGTTCTGGTCATCAAGTCTTAGAGGGTGACATCCACCCTCACAACGCTTAGGGTAAGGCTTGTAATTTACGCCCTTGGGAAATATAAGGTGTTTATAGGAAGTATTGTTGCAGAAACTCGAAAAGGGCTCATTTGATTTGAAATCGAAAGGCCTAGTGCCCTTTTAAATAGTCGAAAGTGATTGGAAGGCTTGACATTTTTATAGTAAAGATCGATGTGGGTATAATGTAGGGTCGAAATATTCATTTAAAGTTGCGTTCCACTGTCTTGTATAAAAATTTCCCTCTTGCTCTGCTTATTTGGTATAGTGTATTATTTTTTGTTGTTGTTTAGACCAGGGCACTTTGTATCGAAGGAGTTGTCGTATGAACTTCGAAAAGGGCTCATTCGATTGAAAATAGAAAGGGCTGATGCCCTTTTTAATAGTCGAAAGTGATTGGAGGAAAACTAATCCCCCTCCCACGCCCACCCTCCCATTTTACTTTATGTTTAAAAACTAAATGTTGGCATAAGATTAAATCAAAATGCACTGTGTTAATTCTAATTCCCAATAAAGCATCTCAGCAGTATCCCAAGAACGACTGAGGGTTTTATGTTCAAACTTTTGGGGCTGCTTCTGCTCTTAAGATTTAACCAAATCAAAATAGCGTAGGCTAAGTGCATCCTAGCTATGAAAGAAAGTAAACAGATTTTTTGCGAATGGTATCAAGTTTTCCATTTCAGGTCAACTAGACAAGGTATGAAACTAAATTAAACACTTCTATTTGTGTCCAGATTTTTAAGAGGGTGTATTTTGTTAAAAATTGCTGAATTTTTTTCTCCAGCATACAAATAGCAGGCCAAACTATAAATCTGTAAAAAAAACGAATAGATTTAAAGTATTATTTTCTCTTTCTCTGAAAACACTATGTCAATATAACATGAACAGAAATCAATAAAAAAAACTTTTCCACAAAAAAAGGTTTTTAAAGAAAAGTAAAGAACTCTATTAAACAAAAAATGAGCAAAACTAAACCCAAATAATCTACCAAATCTAAAACTACCACAAATCAGCATCGATAAATAAATGAAACCCAAAACGAACACAAATTACAATAAATCACCGAGTCAAACAGAAAAAGAGCAGAAATTAACATAAGTTGGGCTCAAAACCCCTATGCTTTCCCAAGGCCAGATCATACTTTGCACTTTGCATAAACAATGTGAAGGTTTGTACTTTTATAACTTCAAGAAATCAACTAGTATCAACATTTTTAATACTAAATATCAGTATATGTATATTAAACTGACAATGCACATTCATTTGTATTTTTTTCAGTAAAGTGCAATTTATGTTCTGGCCTTGGGAAGGCATAGGGGTTCCACATGTTTTCACTATCATTACCATTCCGACAGTAAAAAACGATAAATTTTAAGACAAGGCTCAAATGACCGATTGACGCAAATGAAGTACATTTGCTGTTTGTTTTTTTTAAGCAGGACTCTAATGGGTTTAAATTTACTCTCCTTAAACAATTATCTGTCTTCACAAATTTAACTAAATATAATACATTCAACATTTAGAAATTCTGGCAACAAAGAGAAAACTAAATACCCATTACTTTTTCCAATAGTAATTGAAACTCTTAAGAATGAAATTATGGCGACAGTAATTCTACCAAAAAAATCTACTAATTAAGGTTATTCCAAACAGATAAATATCAAATTTGACTCGACTTTGGCAGAAAATAAGGAGATAGCTAATTGGCTTGGGATTTCTGAAAAGTTATTTCAATATAGTCCTTGTTTTCAAGGTCACATATGGTGCCACATTTGTCTCTAGAGATTAAGTTACACAGTCCACACAAACCGGAGGGGTGGTTATCCACTATTGCATTATTGCACGCAAGTATTAAGAAAGTTGAGAAAATCAGTGGATCTCCTTTCTTTGGGGTTCCAGAAACTCTAAAAGGTTTGTTTCTTAAGGCCAAATTCTCATGAGCGGTCTTCCTATCAATATGGAGATAGAATTTAACTCCTACTATCTAAAAAGCAGGAGGACTACGGAGCATTTGGACTACGCATGTCGTTAGGCTGCAAACTGTTGATTTTCCTCTACAATCATTATAACGTATTTTTATAGTGAAGTAAAACATTTATGTTTACATTATACTAATAAACCATTTTTATCTAAATCTGTTTATTTTAATAAGGCTATTGATTTTCAGGGGCTTTTTTCAATTTTGAAGCATTATAAATGCAAAAGTTAAATTTTGGCAGAAAAACTAAGGGTGTATTAAAATGAATTTAATTGTGAAAATGAAAGGAAATCAAAAAATTTTAAGAAATTATGTGAAAATAGAGAAAAACTTCAGAGCTTAAATAATCAGTAATTAATCAAAGGTAGAACAATAGCACTGCCTAAGTAAAGAACGATGTTGGCACAATGTATTATTTATTTTTGGTTTTTTTTTTGGTTTCATGGTCTTAGACCAGGACACTTCGTATCGAAGTAGTTGTTGTAGAAACTTCGAAAAGGGCTCAATCGATTGGAAATTGGAGTGGCTTGTGCCCTTTTTAATAGTTGAAAGTGATTGGAAGGCAACTAACACCCCTTCCACGCCCATCATTTCCCCAAACACGTCCCATCGAAATTTTGAGATAGCCATTTTATTCAGGCACTTGATTTCTCGATAGAAATTATGTTTTGAGGAAGACACTCCCCATCAGCCCTCAGGGCAAGGGTTGTAAGTTATGCCCTGGGGGCATATAAGGTTTTTATAGAAAACGTTGTAGCAGAAACTTCAAAAAATGCTCGTTCGATTGAAATTCAAAGGGCTAGTGTCAATTTTAATAGTCAAAAGTAATTGGAGGGCAACTCTCACGCCCACCTTTTCCCCAAACACATCCAATCAAAATTTTGAGATAACCATTTTGTTCAACGTAGTTGATAATTTTGAAAATTTGGTTTTTGAGGTTTACAACCCCCCCCCCTCACAGCCCTCAGGGAAAGGATCTTAAGCTATCCCCTGGGGGCATATAAGGTTTTTATAGAAAGCGTTGTCGTAGAAACTTCCAAAAGGACTCATTTGATTGGAAATTGAAATGGCTAGTTCCCGTTTTAATAGTCAAAAGTGATTTGAAGGCAACTAACGCCCCTTCCACGTCCAACATTTATCCAAACACATCCAATCAAAATTTTGAGATAGCCATTTTGTTCAAAGTAGTTCAAAGGTCCAGAAATTATATCGAAGAGGATGACACTCCCCCCACAGCCCTCAGGGTAACGGTTGTAAACTATGCTCTCTGGGGGCATACAAGGTTTTTATTGAAAGCTTTGTCGTAGGAACATGAAAAAAGGCTCATTCGATTAGAAATTCAAAGGGCCAGTGCCCTTCTTAATAGTCAAAAGTGATTTGAGAGTAACTAACCCCCCTCTCACGCCTACCTTTCCCCCAAACACATCCAATCAACAGTCTTAGATAGCCATTTTGCTCAACGTAGTCAAAAGTTTTAGAAATTAGGTCTTTGAGAATGATAACCCCCTCAGAGCCCTCGGGGCAAGAATTGTAAGTTATGCCCTGGGGGCATATAAGGTTTTTATAGAAAGCGTTGTCGTAGATACTTCAAAAAAGGCTCGTTCGATTGGAAATTCAAAGAGGTAGTGCTCTTTTTAATAGTCGAAAGTGATTGGAGGGCAACTAATCCCCCTCTCACGCCAACCATTTTCCCAAACACATCCAATCAAAATTTTGAGATATCCATTTTGTTCAACGTAGTTGCAAGTTCTGGAAATTTGGTCTTTGAGGATGACAAATCCCCCCACCCACAGCCCTCAGGGCAAGGGTTGTAAGCTATGCCCTGGCGGCATATAAGTTTTTTTTATAGAAAGTGTTGTCACAGGAATTTCAAAAAGGGCTCATTTGATTGAAAATTGAAATGACTAGTGCTCTTTTTAATAGTCAAAAGTGATTGGAAGACAAATAACACCCCTTCCACACCCACCTTTTATCTAAACACATCCAATCAAAATTTTGAGACAGCCATTTTGTTCAAAGTAGTTCAAAGGTCCGGAAATTATATTTAAGAGGATGACACTCCCCCTAAAACCCTCAAGGTAAGGGTTGTAAGTTGTACTTTGGGGGCATATAAGCTTTTATTGAAAGCTTTGTAGGAACTTGAAAAAGGGCTCATTCGATTGGAAATTCAAAGGGGTCGTGCCCTTTTTAATAGTCAAAAGTGATTTGAGGGCAAATAACCCCCCTCTATGGCCTACGTTTTCCCCAAACACATTCAATCAAAATTTTTAGATAGACATTTTGTTCAACGTAGTTAAACGTTTTAGAAATTAGGTCTTTAAAGATGATAATCCCTTCAAAGCCCTCGGGGCAAGAGTTGTAAGCTATGACCTGGGGGCATATAATTTTTTTCATAGATAATGATGTTGTAGAAACTTCAAAAAGGGCTCATTCAATTGGATATTAAAAGGGTTTGTGCTCTTTTAATAGTCGAAAGTGATTGGAGTATATAACCAACACCCCTCTCACACTCACTATTTCCCCAAACACATCCAATCAAAATTTTGAGATAGCCATTTTGTTCGATGTATTTAAAAAGTCTGAAAATTATGTTTTTGAGGATGACAGCCCTCAAAGCTCTAAGGTCAAGGGTAGTAAGTCATGCCCTGGGGCAAATACAATTTTTATAGAACTCGTTGTCGTAGAAACTTCAGAAAGGGCTCATTCCAATTGAAATTCAAAAGACTAGTGCCCTTTTTAAAAGTCGGAATTGATTGAATAGCAACCAACCCACTTCTCCCGTCCACCTTTTCCCCAAACACATCCAGTAAAAATTTTGAGTCATCAAGCTTGTTTAACGTGGTTTGAAAAGTAGTAGATTTGATTTTTAAGTATGACAACCCCCTCACAGACATATGGGCAAGGGTTGTAAGTTATACCCTGGGGGCATATAAGGTGTTTATGGAAAATTTTGTTATAGAAACTCAAAAAGGGCTCATTCGATTCGAAAGTGAAAGGGCTAGTTCACTTTTTAATAGTCGAAAGTGATTCGAAGGCTTGACATTTTTTATAGTAAAGATCGATGTGGGTACAATGTATTATTTATTTTTTTTTTGTTTAGACCAGGGCACTTTGTATCGAAGGAGTTGTCTTAGGAACTTCGGAAAGGTCTTATTCGATCGAAAATAGAAAGGGTTAATGCCCTTTTAATAGTCGAAAGTGATTGGAGTGATTGGAACTAGTCCCCACGCCCAACCTCCCATTTGCCCATTAATTTTAAAAAAAAAATGTTGCCTTAAGATTAAATCAAAATGCACTGTGTTAATGCTAATTCTCAATAAGGTATCTCAGGAGTATCCCAAGAACGACCGAGGGTTTTATGTCCAAAGTTTCGGGGCTACTTCTGCTCTTAAAATTGAACCAAATCAAAATAGCGTAAGTGAATCCAAGCTATAAAGAAAATAAACAGGTTTTTTTTGCGAATGGTATCAAGTTTTCTTTTTCAGGTCAACTAGAGGAGGTATGAAACTAAATTAAACGCTACTATTTGTGTTCGGGTTTTTAAAAGGGTGTATGAGTAGAAGGCCAGGTATTACTCCGAGATATACAAGATCACAGCCAATCAGAGGCCAAGAATCCGATATACAAAACCACATCCTCTTTCTAGACCAATCAGGGACTTAAAAATACGAACGGGAAGTGACACAGTGAATATAAGGAAGGATTTTTGGTATAGTTTTTTATTAGTGTGAGAATAGAATTCAAGGAGTGAGAAGAGTTTGGCTTTACTCGTATATTTATTCATTGAGATATATTTGCAATAATGAATGGAATGTTTACACTATTATAAGTTGATAGTGGAGTTGGTAGCAGCAGCAGCAATGATACAAGAACACCAAACTTTGCGGTAGAAATCACGAGAGGATCACGGTTTTGTCTTGAATGGGATGAAGTATATGCAAGATACGTGTTATCATTGATTTAATTTAAATTGGAGGACCAATTATGCTTCGCTGCAAAAGTTGATATAGCACATGTGAATAGACTTCAAAGTGCTTCAAATGCAATAGTGGAGTATATACAGGACAATAAGTTATATCGGTAATTGTATATGTGTGATATATGTTATTGTTGTATGATCACACTCAATAAAATTGTTTCGAAATCGAAAATATTCCTTTTCTTTATGTTAGATTTTTTGGGGGGTTATCGAATATTCTTGAAGTAGAACGAATCATGGTTAGTCTAGAGTCAGCTGTGAGAGTGTTTGGATTGAAAAAAATGAATAAATTTGAGAAAGAGAGAATTAGGTCGAATCTTGTGATTATATAAAAACATTTGATTCTGGATGACGATTGTCTCGAGTTGTCTGTTCAACGGAAGGTATTTTCTCAGGGAACACTTGACAATATAATAGGGAATGATTCTCCCCCATTGGACTATTGTATGAAGCTTTTACGACGTGAATCAAATGCTTTTACTCAATTTATTGATATATTAATTGAAACAAAGCAGAATAGTATCGTGGATATACTTTTGAAAACATTGCCATAGATTCTATGTAGATGGCTCCCCTTCGAAACAGATTATGTAACGTCACAGAGTTACTCCTATCCCATCCCCCTCTGAATTTATCGAACATGGATCAGTTTCTTTTTAGCTGTGAGAGAGTTGACATCGGAAACCAAAAAAAATTTCTATTCATGTCCACTATGTATGTACACTCTTGGCAGTTGATTATCATGTGAGAATTGTACAATTATTGATGAATATAATGAAAAATGTAAATTATGTAATCCATGTAAATTACATAGAGGATGTGCAGTACAAATTAAAGGCTATAATTCATGTCTTGAAGAGACTTGTGATCTCACCCTAGAGGGCAACTTTGCTCCAATTACCACTATCACAAATGTGATCAGTGGGAGAATACTTATCCTGGTATGATTAGAAAGAACCCTAAACGTGATTTTAGTTTATTTTTAAGAGATTGGTATCGTCGTGGTTTAAATTATTTTGGGAGAAAGAATCAGTTTTACAATTCACCTGTTGGGGTAACAAGACAATTTGGTTTCTACGTCATCGTTGTGATGACACTGCCTATTATGACTATAAACCTAGTGATTTTTATTTGGCAGCTACTGAATGTGATTCAACACTTGAAAACATTGTATTTGATATTGCTTCAAATAGACAAATTGAAACACGTGAATTTCACAATATGAATGCAAATAGTATCATTGACTTTACAAAGAGATATGATAAGAGTGAAGTTACATTGTACTCTAGAAAATGTGTCCCTGACTTTGCAGCCAATCAAGATCAATATACAGTGAATTCAAATAATCTACCAGCATTAGTGGTTCTCGACAGTTATCTATACACCGAAGAAAAAGAAGAAATCTAAATTGAAGAATAAAGACATTGTTGTATATATACATCTTTTCTCTATTAATAAAAAAATTCACACACATTTTTTAAGCACTTTACTCGTAGGGCACTAAAATCAACATAATACAGGACTGAAAGGATATTTTCCACCATAAAGTCGTTCAAACGTGGATTTTCTACATAAATGTTGAGAAACTGATTGTAAGTATAGCCGCGACATCTGAACACGAAATATAGCAACACATTAAAACCATAACTTTTTGTCTTCAGATTCTGTATTCTCTTTCGATTTTGAATAATAGTTGTCCCACTTCTGTCAGTATAGTTGCTGGTGTTTGGAGTGTAGAATGTATAGGGTATGCCGAGAGGATCAAAAAATTCAGTCGTCTTCATTGTTTGAAAGATGCACAACCAATGGCCGGTATTCACAGTCGACGGACTGCTATTAACAATTTTTAGGGTATTTTTTATACTTTGGATTTTTCCAAGGGAGTCCGAGGGTAGACAATAGGATCTGTATTTGGACATGTAGGGGTCCATATTAAATACAATGATTATTTGATTTGTGTTCATGGTGCGAGGTCTAGTAGAACACTGCCTTCGGAAGTGATTTCCCAATAAGTTTCAAATTGATTCAATGATATTAATGCAATACTCTCAGGTAATGGCTCGGCAAATGTACACTCTAAACGCACACTCCCCAATCGTACTATACTTATATTCTGGGTGCCAGACAGGTCTAGTACAATGATACCATGTGTTTTAGCGAACATTTCTTCGGTTATACCATTTTCAAATAGTTATGAATCTTGATCTAAGTCTTGCATTGCAAAGTTATACAAGGTCCTATAGGATTTATCAGAAGATAGATTGTAGAGCGGGATTCTATTTACTTTGCAGACAAGATGAAAGCCCAAACATCTCAAATTTATGTGGGCAGCAAGTCCACCATCCTATTGCACTAGTGCTTTTTATAAATTCCAATGCTAATTTTGACCGAATTTCGTCATTGATAAAGGATGATCCGGTGAAGGTGCTTGAACCTGTGGCAATATATCGTTAACTGGTGATCGTATGAGGAATACGGAGTTTGCGATTATTTCCTCTAGCTCTCAGTTTCTCCCCTGCAAAAGCAAAAGAACTCATGAATTGTTTCTTTCGTACATGTAGTATTGCTGAGGCGAGGGAGAGAGTTACATCAGGATTGGCAGGAAGTTCCTTTCATAAAATGAAATTGGATGGAGCAAGCATCAATTTTATATCCACCTTAATATTTGGTGGTAGCCATTGGGGTATATTAAATATTTCATGATACATTTTTCCAACTAGATGTAATTCACTAGTTATACCATTTTTACGTGCATCTGCACTATCAGTATCAGTAATATATTTACATCCATTGGAGGTGCCTCTCAATTCCTTATATGAGTTGGGAGTCATCAACATTGACTGCATATAGCTTGTATAATTCGAGAGATTGTTGCTTGTGCACACCGAAGTGCCATTTATGTAGACACTGATTTGAAGAAATAAATTATTTAATATAGAATTTTCGTAGGATATTCCATCAGCACGAACTGGCATTCCATTGTTGGATTTCCGGACTTTTCTTTTGGAAATCTAAAAATGTTGAAGACATATCCATAAAGCAGTCTTAATTGGAATAAATTTGAAAGTGGATATTATCGGACAGGGGTTGTTGTGGATATAATTGTTCATAGTAACCATGTTTTAAACTCATATCAACATTCTCTACATTGAATAGATTTAAAGATGAAGTGATTGAGGGATGGGATTCCTTGTGTGGTAGATATGCCATTGTTCAGTCTATGAAAAGAAATCCAGTTTCGATCTAAAAATTCTTTTCCTGGGGCTTCACCACTCATCAGTGCACCACTCATCAGTCTCTACTCAGGTCAGAAACAAAAGACTTCACCCCTGTAGAATAAAAAAGGGAAAAAGACGACACGTAGAATAAACAGAAGAAGAAACCCCAGGAAGAGAATGTTGTGGATAAAATTGGTCATAGTATCCATGTTTTAAACTCGCATCAACATTCTCTACATTGAATAGATTTAAAGATGAAGTGATTCAAGGTTGGTAATCCCTATGCGGTAGATATGCCATTGTTCAGTCTATGAAAAGAAATCCAGTTTTGATCTAACAATTCTCTTCCTGGAGCTTCTTCTTCTGTTTACTTTACGTGTCGTCTTTTTCCTTCTTTTCTTTGACAGGGGTAATGTCTTTTGTTTCTGACCTGAGTACAGACTGTTGAGTGGTGCACTGTTTCTCGACCTTTTTAAACCTTTTCCATTTTGTTGAGATTTCAATTGCTCGCCAAAGATACGCGCACTGGACCTAAGATTTTCCGAAGCACTGTTTTTAAAATCCGTGCCAGAGCCCCATTCGTATAGTGTAGAGCATGCAAAATCTGTCTCAGCCGGTACAATATAATTTCTAGCCAGAGCGAAACAGCTTAGCAAACCAACTGCCAAGACCACAGCCAGACATTGCTGAGCGACCTTTGTAATAGCCTATTCCATTTTTCACTTGTCTTAGGCAAAGAGTATTAACATAGCAGTCAATAGCAGAACAAATGAATACCACTTTTCTATTATAAAACTTGTTTTTTTTGAACACCAACAACAATGGGTCGAAAATTGCATGTAATCGCAGCCAACCTTTTGATATTGCTAGGGGATCACCTAATTCAGTTTTTAGTGTTAATATGCAGAGTTCCAAATAGGAAGTGTTTACGGGGATAACTGAAGATGCTTTATATTGTATTGATGAATATGTTCTTGATTGGTTTTTCGTCGAAGAACTCGTAGGAGGGGATCATTGCTATTGCCAACTCTGGATGTTTCAACAAATGTAGCATAGAGAAGTATACAAGTATTCGAGGAGAAACCAGGTGGATAATCAACAAAAATAACATGATCCATCCCGCTAACAGTTCCAGCGTTTTTACCACTGATCATATTCTGTTTAAAGCCAAGAACTTCTCTCAGATTATCATTGAGATGAATCATTTCAGTGTCAACAGGTGAGGTAATGTAAATCCTATCGTGTTCCATTGAATAATTAAAATAGAATGAACCATTCCTACGATATGAGATTTTTCTATTAGTTGTACGACACAAATCCGTCATAGTACCATATTTTTTATATTTTAATGTGACATGTGGATATTCACTAGATTTAAGTGCTTCAACCCATTCACACTCGGCAAAAAGTGGCCAATCGAATGGTATAACTTTTATCTCATACACACGATCCTTTCTCAGGATATCATATGTATTTTTGAGAATACAGTCGACGAGAGCCACTTCATACACGCCGTTGAATTTGATAGTGGGAGAGAGTTTCGTCAGAAAATCCCTTGTTTTATTCAAATCATTGTAGAGAGGATCGGAGACATTAGACATGAATGTCGCAAATACATCAATTGGCACTGTTAATTTCTTTAGCTGCAACCCAGAAATCAAAACCAGATTTGTATCATAACCAATGAACAAGCAATTATTTGTTTCCCCCGCCAGTACGGCTCTTTAAGATCTTTTCAATTTGATAAATTTCACTACTGTTTCTAACTTTTTGTAGTTCATATTCATAAGAACCGCCGAGGATCTCAGCATCTTTGGTGTCTCGCATCATCTTTGGGGTCTAGGTTCAGTGTCTAGGATTTTGGACACTTTAAAAAGTTCAGTGGTCCACAAATAATATTTCTTTTCAAAAATATTGGTGGTTCTATTAATTCGAACAATATCACCAACATTGAATTTTTTCTTCAAATTTTTTGTTCTTGTTTTTTCACAGGAATATTGCTTTAGAAAAGTATCAAATGTATTTTCACTGCAATGAACTTCCTGAGGGCTAACACCGGACAGGGATTGATGTGGTCGTTGGTTATATATTTGCATAATTTTATCTAAAACATGAATAAAAGTAACAGAACTTTTAAGCGTTCAATATCTTAAATTTAATCGCAGAATTATTCTTATAAGTAATTCAGCCAGTCAAGCCTTTATCGGACTATAGCTATAATAGAGCTATCTATTATATTTTAATAGAACCTTTTGCTCACGAGAATTAAAAAAGTCACTTCCGCGATCCGAATGAATTTTTCTATAGCAATCTTGTTCAGGAATACCTTCTAAGGCCTGAGAAACTTCAGTACCCCTCTTTCATCGCAATGAAACGGACCGTCTATAGCAATTGTATATACTGGTTATTACTAAAACAAATTTTTAAGCTACACATTGACGTTTTTGTACCTCGTCTAGATTCAAAATATCTTTTTCCATTATATGCAGAGGGAAAAAGGCTTTAGTTTGTCAATATTGTTTGCCACGAAGCCTGCAATTCCAATGAAGAGTGTAACTCGGTTCATTTTCTAGATACTCTTTTGCATTTTTTTTTAATATGCTGCCACCTATGTCAGAGGCAACTTTAGAAAGTATTGTCGGGGAACTTAGACTTCCCAATTCACCAATATTTTCATAGACTTGTTTTAAAACTTCATCCATTTTGAACGCAAACACGTAGTGTAATGTCCACTCCCCTTTTGCACACTGGAGGGCGGTGCTTTTGTCGGTGAGTTGACATCAATACGTCTTCGCTTTTGTCTAGCCGTAATCATTGGTGTTATCAAATTATTGCTGCTACTAGGAGTGCTAGTATTTTCCAAGATTGATTTAAAATCTTCTTCTTCTTCTTCTTTTTTAAATGGTGTTATTGTTGGCGTTGTTAGAGGGCTGGCACCTCTACTATATTTTCTTAATTTCTTTACTATTTTGCCTGTTGCCTAAAAGACTTTTAGGGAAGTTTGATGTATTTAGAAAGGTGCATAGATTATTGTCAAATGATAAAAGTCCTTTACGATTTGTAACCATATCGCAAATTAAATCAAGTAGATTATAGATTTTTCCCTGAATCATAATTCGTTTCCCAGTGCTTGATAATCATCACCACCACTTTCCAACATGAGATACGTTAATACTCTTTTAATCTGTTCTTAATAGGTCACTGACAATAGGTTTCCAATTGATGTCACTATGGAATTCAATTTTTCCTTTTAAAATTTTCTCCTTTGTTTTTGCAACCCAAGGCACGTACAGTGGAACGCTGTTGCTTTGTCTGTTGTCTAACACCTTCTGGAAAGTGTACATTGCCCTCAGTTAAATTTAAACAAAGTTCAGATATTAGATTTATAAATTCGTTGTCAACACCATGTTTGAGTATGGGCTTCCTGAGTGGGGGATTTGAAGTGCCTAGAACGGAAAATAAGTGTCTATTTTCGTGTAGTTTCTTCAGTGTCATGATGGCAACTAATAACTCTTTCTACTGTTCAACGGAATATATACAGTAATTTCTTTGTCGAAAATATTTGTAGCTACACGTAGATCCTCGGGCGTTTTCTGATTAAGATCCAGCAAAATGTACATGTAGGGCTTATATGCTACTTGACAGTATGCTGAAAGTATAAATTCGAAGGCACCTGAATATGTTTGTTTATTGAGAGTCAGTAAAGAACTTAAGTTAGGAACAACTCGGTGGATAATATAGACGGTGCAATTCAAAGCAAGGGGTCTCATACACTTGCTCTGATGAATTAGATTGTGTCGAACTAGAGTTATGGAAATGTGTTCATGATGAGAGCAAACAGTAAACAGTTGTAGCATTTCCTGTGAGAACTGTTTAATGGATTCAGCTAAATTATCAATAATCAGCCATGAGTTTTGCTCAATACTATTGAAAACGTCAAGTCCCCGTATGAATTGTACTGGCATAGATCTGGCCGTGGCAATAGCTTTTATTTGGTCATAGGACTCCTGCCAAATACTATAGCAATAGAAAGTTTTCTTTGGTTTATCCAAAAACATTTTATTACAATTTTTAATTATTTTAGCTAAAAGTGTCGTTTTCCCCGACATTGAAGGACCACAGAGAAACGATCTGAATGGTTTTTTAAATTGATACATACTGCTGCTGCTGTTAAAAACAGTTGGACTACAACTAACTGTAAAACATGCTTGTCTAATTAATAACTAATAATAATAATAATTTTTCCTTAGATCTACCTAGTACGTTACGCAATAGCAACAACAAAAATATATTTTTTTCTTTTATTAACATCAACACTTTTTGTACAGGAACAATTGCAATAATAAAAGAACAATATTTTTCATTTAATGACAAATAAAACAACTTAAAATAAAGCAAGAACAATAGCAATATTTTTCATTTATTAACAACACTTTTTGTACAACATCAACAATAGCAACAATAGCAACAAGAACAATATTTTTTCATTTTTTGTTGACAAAAAAAACAACTTAAAATACAGCACGAATAGCAATAGCAGCACAGTTGAACACTAAGAATAGAAAAATATGAGAAAACAAAATTTACAACATTTAAAAGATGAGAATCCCCCCCCAAAGAGACATCCCCTCCCTCCGTGGGCCGAAGGCCGGGCCGGGACCAAAGGTCGGCCGCGGGCGGGACCCCCTAAAAAAATGGCATTTTTTTCCCACTTTAACAGTATAGTTCGTATACTGTGGAGAGCGAATTGCTTGCACTTTTGCTCTTTGCACTAGACAACTCTCTACACAGTTTCTGTAGATACTCAAGTTGAAATTATTTTTTACAAAGTGTTTAGGCACCCCTTTGCACGACTGTTTTACATCCTTGCCGTGTGTTTCCACACTGTAAAATTTGGGACCGAGGAACAACCCATTGGATATTAAATCACTCTCCGTCTCGGACTTTAACATTAATAGTTGATTGGGGGCCTGGCGTTTCACCAAGTCGGGGTAGATGCTCTTATTCCAATTCGTGAAATACATCCTCGGACCAATATGAGCTCCATTTTCCAAATCATTCAATAAATCCCCGGTTTTAACTTTTAACAACAGAGAATATGTGTCCACATAGTAAACTTAAACCCCCCCCTCCCTTGGCCATTGTACCTTGCACACATTGTAAAAGAACGACAACATGAGTTTCTTGGAAATTCCAAGTACTGAACTCCCCCCAGCGATATTCTTATTCAGAACAACATTTCTCTTTTTTCTGTGTAGCAAAACCATATTTGGGTCTATGAATATTGTAAAGTTGGGGTCGGCGAAAATTCGTGCACATTCTTTGGGGCATGTTACGACGTCACAACGTGATCTGTTTCGTACGCTTTCACACATTTTTCCAAAAGCTGAATTTAAAATAAGTTTCTGCATTTACTTTTGAACTTTAGTTTTGGCCTCTGAGTGTTTACTGACAAAGGTGTCAATAATCGTTATCAAGTAGGGTTTCTGATCAAATTGCAGGGCCCTGTGTATTTTTGTGAACTTGAAACCATTGCTCACAATCCACGGCAATAGAACGTGGTGAACAACAATATTCTGTTTCGGGTCCAAATCGGCAATTATTTTTTACATGAAGGTGGTCCAATGAATGCCCATATCCTCGATCAAAGACCGATTGTATGGGCTCAATGACTCCTTGGTCACAGGTCTATTTACGCACGGAAAAACAAAATCTTTTACAGTGTCGTGAAGTTTCAATGGTATTTGTCCATCAATTTCAAAAAACCATCCTTGGGGACCATTTTCCTTGACAGTGGTAATGTCCGGGATGGCACGAGGGTTTTTAAGTTATTTTTAATTGCAACACAATAAACTATGGTGAGAAATTGCTGAAGGCTAGAACATGTTCATGTCAAAGACTACCGCACTGAACCTTTCACCATCAGCAGAGTTTTACCCAGTTGGATTTATTATTAGGACAAAATCCCCGTGAAAAACATATCTCCCCCTCATAGATCGTCCAACAGATAGGTGTTGATCCACATCGGTGATTAAACCTATTTCCTCCCTACTGATTTTTAGAATTAAGTCCATGACGAGGTGTGGTGTTGAAAAATAATAGCCAATGTCTAGCCCGAATTCTGAATAAATTTGGTCTGTGTTTTTACTGACTATGTACAAAAGAGTCACTACATCACTGGCTAAGTACATTCTACAATAATCCCAACCATTTTTACAACCACCCTTAGCCCATACCCTCTTAGCAAATTCATACTCCTCGATAGTGCATTCGCTACTGGTAAAGGCATTATAGAATGCATCAATGGGAGGGAGTTTCTCCTCACTTAACCTTGCGCCAGAACAGTAATAGCGATATGCATATATGCCTTTACAAGTCCGTAAGTCATACATTTCACTGTCTGGAAAGTGCTGTTTAAGCAGAGGGGAACTATCAAAATTGTCACTTCTGCACTTGGAGTAGTTGACTCTGAGCCTTGGAGAAAAAACTTTAAGAATCTAAAAAACGGATTTTATTCCAGAACCTATGCCCATTATCCACTACCTGCCATTTCAACTCTAAAAGCAAGAGCTTCCCAGCAGATTTGCGGATAGCATTGTAGGTAAATGAGTTATTTACCCATGGACTATCTGCTCCCCCTTCCTCCCTGTGTATACGTGCCAAAGCCGGTAAAATAAATTTAAAATCATAATTTTAACTTTTAATGAAAACCAGTATAAAAAACTTTTGGCTTACAGTGATATTTAATGATTGGTGTACCAGACCATAAAAATTACTACCCCCTGAAGATATTCCCCGCCACAAGTGAACATATTCTCGGAGTTTCCCCCTCCCCCTAAGTCTTTTTTCTCCTAGTCCCTTTCCCCTTAGCCCCCTCTTCAAATTCCACCTTACCTACCCAGCATATTTTCTTGTTTTTAAGGATCAGGCGATCCTTTTCTCATAGTATCATTGGGTAGTTTGTGTTTCTCAAACGCGAGGTTGCCCCATTTGGAGTGACAATTATTTTAGTCAATGCCTTGATCCTGAAATCATTCTCATCCAACGTCTCGACTATTTCTAGCAATTGAATAGTGTTAAAGATATCTCGTTGTGCGTGGGCATAGGAAACTGCAATGGCTTGATGTTCTTTGATACAATTTGGAAATTATGGGTCCTTCACATCCACCAGCTTGGCTTCACAGTCTAAACTTATTTTTTCACTTTGCATTAGCGTATTCTGGAAATTTTAAATCGTAAAATTGCTCGGTCACCCGAAACTGTTTTAACCGTTTGATATCCGTGTCTTTTACAATGTTTCATGTGATTTTGTAAGTTTAATTCACTAAGAAATTGGGACAAACACATTGGACAGTAGTAACGTACACCCCCACCCCTTCTTAACCTCCCCAGAACTCTACTAATATCAGTAATGCTATTGAAATGGCCAATTGAATTGGGTTCACTAGGCGGTGTGTACAAGAACCAAACCCAGTTTTTCACCGATTCAATCGACGGGCCCGTACTGGGAATATTACCTTCTTTTTATGAAAACGCACACCCTCTTGAAATTCCGTTTCGTATTGCAGCACTGTAACACCGATATTTAAATTATCATTGGCCCGTTCAAAAATATCTATCGCCCTGAGTGTTACAGGAAATTTTTCAACTAAACAAGAGAAATATACTGGGGAAAATCAGACCCCTCCTTTCCATGCACGGCCCAGTAGTACACATTTTTCTTTGTAGCGTCATTTTGTAGTGGTTCGAAAGCCGATCTGAGGAAAGCGTAAATGAAACATTTTTTGCCTGTTTTGAAACAGATTCGTTGAACACCCTTACATCCTTCTAAATCGGGAATATATTTTAATTCAATAGCCCTCTTCCCATGCCCCCCTCTTCAAATGAAATATTTTTTTAAATTTACATGTATTTACACTTAAATTTTCAACAAATAAAACTACGGAACCACTCCCATTCTCATTATAATTTTAGAGATGAGTGACACTATTGTCGACCTATTGCATAATTACACTCTCGTAGTTTTCCAAATGAGGATACACCACCAACATTTCGGTTTGCACATAGTGATCATAGACCTCCCCATGACTCTCATTTAGATAAAATATTTGTAAGACAATTGAGGCGTTAATGGAGTCCCGACCCCCCCCCCAGACTTGAATCTAGTTTTCTAATAGTGCAGGAATTTTTTCTGCATATTCATCAATAATATATATAGGGTCGCTTATAAAATTTCCCGCCATCAATGCATTAAACGGATCGCCGAACGTTGCAGTAAAAACGTCGATTGTAGTCAGAATCCAATTTGTTTGTTGAAATTCAGGTAGCGACAAGAAATGTGTATCATCACCCCCTCCCCCATGTATGTCATCATTACTTAAACCCTCTCCCCGTTGTATATCATCATCATCACCACCTAAACCCTCTCCCCCTTTGTATGTCACTACCTAAACCCCCTTCCCGCTTTGTTCAACAATAGGGCTGGTGTGTGTACTAAAATCTCTCAGTTCGCTTAGCATAGCTTCTAGTGTGTTAGGGCTACGTAAATCCATCCAAGCGATTTCATTTTCAATTAAATTTGATCGAACCGGGACTATATTCATTAAATCTGAGGGTGAAGGGTTCTCATTTAACTCACTGGTAAAATTATCTAAAATTTGCGTTGTATTCGGGCTTAACCAAGGTAAATCACCCTCTGACGTAACTGCATTGCCTTGTTCAACTGTACTAGCGTCTATATCTAAATAATTACTGTTATCATTGAAATAATGTCCCAATAAACTATCTGACCATTCAGGGTCATCAATTATGTCAGAAGGTATATCATCTAAATTAGCTCTACCATCTCCAAAACCCGTCTCCAAGAATTTACCGTACCGTTCGAGATCTTGCTCATCAATAGCTGATGTTTCAGCGACCTGATTGTCACAAAACTCTAGTGGTGGTTTAATTAAAGCTGACTCGTCAACGAGGTCACATAATTCTTGGCTTGATGTTTCAGGTGGGGGAGAAGATAGTGCGTATTAAACCGATGTAACCTATAAAAAAACAGCCACTTAATTTCAAAGTGTATAAAACACCCTATTTTTTAAAGAAAGTCGAAAATTGGATTAATAGCGACTATATTTTCTAATTGTTTAAAACATGTGCTTAAAAAAAATACACACTTAGTAGTCGTAGCAGAATCAGTAGCAATGCCACTATCTGTGTGTGCATAGTGTCATTCAGGCTTAACCACGGTAAATCATCTTCTTAAGTAACAGCATTGCCTTGTTCAACTGTACTAGCGTCTACATGTAAATAATTACTATTAACATTGAAATAATGTCCCAATAAACTATCTAACCATTCAGGGTCATCAATTATGTCAGAAGGTATATCATCTAAATTAGCTCTACCCTCTCGAAAACCCGTTTCCAAGAATTTACCGTACCGTTCGAGATCTTGCTCATCAATAGCCGATGTTTCAGTGACCTGATTGTCACAAAACTCTAGTGGTGGTTTAATTAAAGCTGACTCGTCAATGAGGTCACATAATTCTTGGCTTGATATTTCAGATGGGGGAGAAGATAGTGCGTATTAAACCGATGTAACCTATAAAGAAACAGCCACTTAATTTCAAAGTGTATAAAACACACTATTTTTTTAAAGAAAGTCGAAAATTGGATTAATAGCGACTACATTTTCTAATTGTTTAAAACATGTGCTTAAAAAAAAAATACACACTTAGTAGTCGTAGCAGAATCAGTAGCAATGCCACTATCTGTGTGTGCATAGTGTCATTTGGCTAGTTTTTTAAGCTTATATAACAATAGTGAAACTACTTTTTCAGTTAAAAAATTGAATTTTAATACTCATAAGTTTGCAATATTCATAGTTTTCTTAGCGGATTATCTACTAGAAATAAAAAAAACAGTGTATGCGTCGCTCACACTAAATAGTGAAAATCACAACATGCAAAATACTTAATAGCAGGACTATTTAGCCTTATAATAGCCATAAATTTGCAATATTCATAGTTTTCTTTGTGGATTATCTAGTAGAAAGAAAGATAATAAAAGCAGCGTATGCGTCGCACACACTAAAATAGTGAAGACCACAACATGCAAAATAGTTTATAACAGGACTACTTAGCAATATAATAGCCATAAAATTGCAATACGCAAAGTTTTCATGACGAATTATCTACTAGAAAGATAAATAATAAAAGCAGTTCTTGCGCTGTCTATAATGAAAATGACATTCTAGTTTCATCTTAATTTACTCAAAATGGAAAACAAATATCAGAAGTGCCACCATTTACCATCGCACAATTCATAGGATTTACTGTAGAAAATTTGACTGGAATAAAAAAGTATCTTTTTTTCTGAGAAACCTCCCCCATTTCCCATCTCACAATTCATAGGATTTACTGTAGAAAATTTGACGGGAATAAAAAGTATCTTTTTCAGCGAAACCTTTGCTATCCTAATTCATAAGGATTTAGCTGGCTGGATGCGTGTACTTAAAAGGATTCGATAAGTACAACCTGTTTATCAAGGAGATTAAATCACTTTGAAGTATTAGGGTCAAAGGAGAGTGATATATTTCCTTCTGGGAGAAAAAATCATTAGCGAAAACATCAATAAATTTAAACTTAGATTAAGATCTACAGCTTGCATGTGAAGGACTGAAGGGGGCGTATCATGGCATTGCATGGAGGACATAAAATGGTCATCATCTTCACTGGCATAAAAAATAACTGTAGGTCTTGAAGGCTCGGTGACTTCACCGTCTTGTGTTCGGAGCATGGATGGGGCAGCATTTCTCCTTTGGGGTTTTGGGGGCATGAAGAACCAGCCATCTCCAACCGCTGCACGGGAGTAGCATCATTGACCCTAGCCCTCTTGTTGGGTGGGTGATATTACTCAAAATTTTCGTTAAAAAGAAATTAAATTATAGTTTTTCATGCAGAGAAAAACCGTACAAATTATAGTAAAAAACCAAACTCGTCCACTATTATACACCCCCTCCCCCTTCCTCCATATCGATGCTAGAAAACCAATTTCCAGGTAGTATCTATTTCATATATGGTTTGGTTTACCCCCCCCCCCTATTGTGGAAATGCAAAGCCCAAATTTGTTTCTAAACTATTATATTTTATTGCATGGTCATTAAGCTAACTTGACTTCTTTCTTGTGTCAAATAATGCACAAGTATCTAATTTCCTTAACAAAAAGCATATAGAACAGAAATGCACATAAAAACATAAAACGCCATAATACAGCGTAGAGTCCTGTAAATATCTTAGAAATTATGTTTCTCAAAACCAGGGCTAATGAAAAAACCGAGAAATATGGGGTGGGGGAAGGGGTAAATTGTCAAATTTAGATAGTTACGTAGCTACAAACCCATAGCATAACTTTCGAAATGTTATAATCTCAAGAAACAGGGGGGGGGGGTTTAGACATAGACTTGTTAACACAGTTCCAGCATATTTGCTTTAAATTGGATAAAAAAGATCGTTAACATAAACACAACATATAAGCCTTAAATTTGTGATCAGAGGTAAAAATGCTAGCCTATTTATATTTAATATATGATCTGCTTTACCCTCTCATCCCCACAACGTGCAAATATATATACCCCAAATTTGTTTCTAAACTACCATATATCATTGCATTAGCATTAAGCAAACTTGACTTCTTTCGTGTATCATATAATTCACAAGTATCTAATCTCCTTCAGAAAAAGCCTATAGATCAGAAATGCACAAAAAAGCCATAATACAGCATAGAGCCCTGTAAATATCTTTGAAATTATGTTTCTAAACAGTTCGGCTAACGAAAAGCCGGGAATTATGGGGTAGGGAGGGGGTAAATTGTCGAATTTATATAGTTACGTAGGCTGCAAACCCATAGCATAACTTTCTAATTTTTATAAGCTCAAGAAACTGGGGGAGGGGGTGGGGGTTAAATATAGACTTTTTAACACAGCTCCAGCAAATAAGCTTTAAATTAGATAAAAAAAGATCGTTAACATACACACATCATGTAGGCCTAAAATTTGCGATCAGAGGTAAAAAATACTAGCCTATTTACATTTAATATATGCTCTGCTTTACCCTCCCATCCCCACAATGTGCAAATACATATACCCCAAATTTGTTTCTAAACTATTATTCATCCTTTTTCATTTTATTAACCAAACTTGACTTTTTAAGAAGTCTCCCTTATAATGCAACAGTACCGAAATATCTCAATTAATTTTTTATAATATAAACTTGCGGCTTATAGTTGGTTAACAATTTTATAAAGATTTTCCATAGTGCTTATTGTTCAATAGCTAAAAATTAACTGTTATATTAAGCAAGATGTATAATGAACTTATACTAATGTTTCTTGAGAATCCATATTCAAAATAGAATTGTGTAACTTGATTTCCATCATAGCCTATTACGTAAATCTAGGCAAAAATTTTCTACAAATACTGCGTCACTCCCGTCTGTATTCAATAGGCTTAGAAACATCTATGATTGGGTTAGAAAGAGGATGTGGTCTTGTATATCGCGGGATTCTAGGCCTCTGATTGGCTGTGATCTTGTATATCTCGGAGTAATAGCTGGTCTTCTACTACTTGTATGTTGTTAAAAATTGCTGACAAATTTTCTCCAACATACAAATAGCAGGCCAAACTATAAAGTCTTAAAAAAACGAAAATATTTAAAGAATTATTTTCTTTTTCCCTGAAAAGACTATGTCAATATAAAACGAACAGAAAGTAATTAAAAAAAACTTTTCTCACAAAATAAGTTTTTCAAAGAAAACAAAAGCACTCCATTAAACCAAAAATGAGTTATAAAATAAAATCAAATAATCTACCAAGTGTGAAACTACCACAAATCAGCATCGATAAATAAATGAAACCCAAAACGAACAGAAATTACAGTAAATAACCAAGTCAAACTCAAGTATTCATTGGTATCAAGTATTCATTCAAGCATCATTGGTGGATTATTTTATTTTATTTTTGCTCATTTTTGGTGTAATGGAGTTCTTTACTTTTCTTTGAAAAACGTATTTAATGGAAAAAGTTTTTTTAATTAATCTACATAATAAGTGAGTTTATACTTCCCAACATCTTACTTTATACACAGTGATTATTGTTTCTCATTGCATCACGATTGATTCCTCTCACTTACGACTTTGGAGTAATTTAATAAAAGTTTTGAAATAAAGTTTTTCTTAAGCCGTTAACTGATGTCCGCTATAGAATGGGCCGTCAACTTGAATGCTATTGCCCTTAGAAGTTTGGTGAAGTTTTTACGTATATTTGTTCCACCAAAGAAGAAAACATTTATAAACAAGGTATTTGAGGAATATCAATGCCAGTTAAAATCTATTTTAATTAGAAATTATTATACTTTAGTGAAGAGGACACAAACAAGTGAAAGACAATCTATAGTCCATGGTATACAAGCAACTTGAAAAACATTGATAGGGAAATCCAAACTTTTTTTTTATGTGCCATTGAATAGTGGATTTCGCGTTACATTTTCCTCTCAGTAGTCTCAGAAAATAATTCGGTGCAAGAAATTCTCGGTGGCACATCGGTGGGCCCAAGCCTTAGTGGCGGTGGCAGGCTTAAATATTCTCAGTGGTGCCATCAGTTTTCGGCGCGGCTTTGGGACTACCTTCGACCCAGTGTGTGTCACAATAGCGAATCAGCTTGTGTTCTTTGTGTACATCAGAACACAAAAGAAGCTGAGAAATCAGTATATCTGGGGGAAGAGAAAGAAATAAACCGAATAACCATTTTTTTCACACATCCAAGACCGAATTTACTGCTTTTGAATTATTTTGACCTATTTTATTTTTTAACTTTTTCTGCCAAAGTTAAACAGTTACCAATAAAAGAAAATGAGCAAAATATGGCCTTGGTTGCAAAAGCTCAAGAATGTATTTTCAACCGGTAGCTTCTTAGAAATATTCTTAACTAGTCTAGTAAAAATATGGTTTGACCTTAAACAAATTGCTATACAAATGATTCTTTCGCTATGTGGTGATTCCGAATCCGAAAAGTCCGCTGCTCTAACGATTTCACAAATTTGAGCTTTTTTAGGTTGTGGTTGAGGGTGAATTTTTTAATGCCAAGAATGCCGTCCTGAAAAGAAAATTCTGAATTTAAGAAGTGTTTTAGAGGTTTTGATTTAACATCCATACATACATCAGAACATTACAGCGAGTTGAATTGATATTGGAGAGGTTGAGGTAGTTTCTGAGGGAAATTTGAGGAACATAAAAGTCTGGATTTTTTAAAATCGTCATTGTCCACGAGTTGCGAAGAATTTTCACGTCTCCGGTTATTTGTCTGATAATTCTGCTTTCTAACTGATGCTAGTAGAGATTGCGGCAGACCCAGAGGTAGATTTGAGGTACAAGAATATAAGCGTGGACATCAATATGATGGTTATAAAGATGTGTGAAACCTATAAATATGAATCAATAGGAAGTCCTTTGAAACGCATAGTCTTACTCTTGGGACAGTTTCATGCTAGAATAAGTCTTTTAGCTGCCATTGGACATCTGATGAAAGCTTCTGGCTTGCAGGAAATCTTGGAGATGATATATGCACCGCATGCCGTTCAGCAGATTCTTGGTGGAAATGTATTTTCTCGAACTATCACAGCTTACATCCTTGTTGATTGGTCCCCGAATATCTTATCAGCAGCAAAAATGTGCAATGTTGGCCCGACATTGGATTTTGATCAGGTCAACTTTTGCAACAATTCAGGCGAGCTTCAAGTCTTTTACTCAGCATTTTTAATGTCTTAGAAGGATGCATTGAATTTAAGGATCTAGAGCATGAGCCATCAATTCTCGCGCTTACAAGCAATATCGAGCCCATAATAGCGTCACTGTCGTGGAAATTAAGGACTTCAATGCTCTGGATTGATATTTATATGAATACTGTTGACTTACTGCAGTCTTCAATTGTAGCAGAAAAAACATGTAACTAGGGCTTTCCTTTCTACACTGGTGAACAGATGCTTCAGTTCTTCCCATCTTCCAACCATCACTTCTACGCGAAGTCTTAAAAGAAATTTCGTTTTAAAACAGTTAACGATTGAAAGCATTTCCCCCCTAGTTTTGAGCTTGCGAAATTAAAAAAATTAAAACTGTTTTAGTTTTTTCAGCACTACCATAGATCCAAGTATTTCAGATTTTTGTTAAGTCATTTTGCGAAGGAAAATAAATTATGGAAAAGGATACTTTACAATCCTCTAAATTCCAAATTTTTACTGTTTCGCGGCATACTAAGTCACTTTAAAGACAAAAAATGATAATCCTTAATCTAAAGACTAATATAAAAAAAGCGAAAAATTTACAATGAAATACGCTGGAAACTAAAGCAGAGGAATGGAATGACAGAAGGTATGACAAATTACGGTTAATGATGTGAGATAGGTCTTAAGAGTGAAGAATCTCAATAGACGTAAAAACGCAAAAAAAAAAGATCTATAAAGAGAAAATTTTTATTGTTGTGAGCTACTTCAAATTAGTTTTCAGACTATGCTGCAAGAACTCATAAGGACTGCTGCAGGTGAAAGAATAATCTCATTAAGAAAATTTACTAATTTCCCTGGGGCCAGGCAACACATCCCCCTTTAAACACGCTACTGCCTACTTTGTTTGTAAGCTCTTTTTCATCCTTTCTGGCTTAACATCAATATCAATAGACTTTGACAAAGTTACTTAGTACGGTAGCTTACTGAGCACGCTGAAATAAACAAATCACTGCAAAAATATAAGGACGAACTTATATTCATCCTTATATTTGGACGGCGCGCCGTCGGTATCGGCGACACATCGGCATATCTTTCATGGCCGATAAATTGGCGTCGCGTCGGGGTGTACCCTTATCCTCTATTACATCACACGTTATGCTTTCTGAAATCACTGATAAAATTTTAGTTTGCTCCTTACGAATTTTACGCTTTTAGTTGTAGATACTACATATAGAAAGGGCTTCACGATCGTAAAATGACTATCCTGAATGAAAACGAGGCTAGCTAAAGTATCTTTCATCGCTTTCATTTTTGTGTTGGTACATTTTCATCAATACCGGCAGCATTGAACACTGAATTAATTTCAGAGAAAAAAAAATCATTGATGGACAGATTACATAAGGCCAGGAATGACTGATTCCATCACTAAAGAAATGAATTCGGTAACCTTTAATATAAGATAACTTGTTGTTCAAGTTAGGAATTTTATAGGCTTACCACTGAACAATGAATGTTAGTAAGAGTGTGAGGCCTTTAGACTATTTTTGGCGAAGGCAGCAGTCTGTACTCCCGACGAGTTCTTTAGCTTCTTCAGTTTATTTTATTGTAAAATTATGATTTAGCTACTTTTCACTCTCTTGGAAAGGGGCTAGGCCAGAAAAATGAAATTTTCAGGGATAGTTCTTCAAACTAAAGTAGGCTAGGCTATGTCTCAGGAGGGTGATTTGAAATATTTACCTCAACTCCTTCTACCTCTTGAGGGCAGGGACCTTTGATGGCCTTTAAAAATATTTGTGTTATGTAAGTGAAACCTAACAAAACAATTGGTAAAATTCTACTTTAGCTACTTTTGACTATCTTGGAAAGGGGTTAGGTTAAGAAAATGAAACTTTCAGGGATGGGTCTACAGGCTAAAGCATGGGTAAAGTTCTACCAAATCATATTATTGAGTTAGAAATAAAGTGAATACACCATTTGATGCCTTTTTTTATGCTGATAACAAATATAATAATCATTTCTATCAGAAATGAATTTCAGCCCCCTATATATACCTAGCCTAACCCAACCTAACCTAACCCTGAATTGGCATATATAGGGGGTGGGCTGAAATTCATTTCCAATAGAAATGATTATCATATTTGTAATCAGCTTAAAAAAAGGCATTGAATGGTGTATTCACTTTTGTTCTAACTCAATAATATGATTTGGTAGAACTTTACCAAAGCATGTCCTGGGAAGATATTTTGAAGTACCCACCTCCACTCCTCCCTCTAGAGGGTCCTGACCTTTGATGACCTTTAAAAATATGTAAGTTATAGAAGTGAAACCTGGCAAAATAGATCTTCTGCTTAAATGAAGTACAACAAAACTGTTTTCAGCTTCACAACTTTGCTCAATCCCAATTTATGAGGTTTTAAAGATATGCAAATACATTTCCTAAATTTTGGAAATAAACTAATTATGTCTTAAAATTCTGCTCAAATAACTGAAATTGCATTTTCAGAGCTAAAGCCAGAGAAAAAGAAACTGATAACTGAAAATTAAGGTAAAATGTTGTTTTGTCAAAATTTCAATGGGTATAGACCTGTCATGTAGACAAATTTCATGACCCTTTAGAGGGAGAAGGAGTGGAGGTAGGTACTTCTAAATACCTTCCCGGGACATACTTTAGCCTGTAGACCCATCCCTGAAAGTCTCATTTTCCTAGCCTAACCCCTTCCCAAGATAGCCAAAAGTAGCTAAAGTAGAATTTGTCTGCTTAGGCTGAATGAAGTACAAGAAAACTGTTTTCAGCTTCACAACTTTGCTCAGTCCCAATTTGTAAGACTTCAAAGATCTACAAATAGGCCTACATTTTCCTGAATTTAGAAAAAAAAAACTCCATTAACATGGCTTAAAATTCTACTTCAATAATAGCAAATTCATTTTTCAGAACTAACACCAGAGAAAAAGAAACTTAAAGTTGAGGTTTAATGTTATTTTTTTTGTCAAAATTTCAATAGATATAGACCTGTCATGTAGGCAAATTTCTAAGACTTGGAAATTAGAAGAGGGTTAAGCAGCATTCACATGCATGTTTAGCTAGAATCCCATGTCTAGACATGTGTCCAGCCAGACATCAAAGTCTAGACAACTGCTGCTCACAAGTAAAATTCAATGCTTGGCTAGACAAGTTACAGCTAAGCACCCAGTTCTAGACTCTAGAACATTTGATTTTTGCATTCTCATTAATTGTTTTATTTATTTTAGGCAAATATGCAGCACCATACATAATATTGAAGCACACTAAGGCAATTGTTTGGCTTGTTTCATCCATTATCCTATGACAGTAAAAATATGTATTACAATTTTGAAAGTTTTGCCTGCATAAGCTCTCTTGATTGGCTAAAAGTGATAACTGTAATCTATTTGAAACTAAATTTGTAGTTTCAGCTAAGCACTGAATTCTTCTTGTGAATTGTAATTTTGTAGACTTTGATTTCTGGCCAGTAACTGAGCTGTTCCTGATAGTTAAGACTAGGCTAGCTGGGATAGATGACCATCTTGGAAAAGTTCCTTTTTTGACTTTTAAGTTTAAGCAAAATTCACCATTTAGTATGTAAATACATTTAGTCTTCTTTACAACAATTCTCTGTGATTGAGGTGTATTTTACTAGTTTAGACCTTGTGTCTAAGACTAGTGAGTGTTTTCTAACATTTGGCTTAGTCTAAAATTGTCTTTGTGACTAGGCCTGTGCATTAATATCAGTACATTTAGAATAGTAAGTACAGCATCTGGCTAAAACATTCAAAGTAATGATGTAAGACAATTTAGGCAAATCAAGATGTGAAAAAGTTATGTTCCTATGTGGTATTATTAAGATTTTATAGTGATTTAACTTTTGAGATGGTAATTAACTCTCGGATTACTGGTATTTTACCCTTGTAAATCTTTTGAGTCCATTTCAACATGTTTCCAGCCTAACTATTCAGCCAGTACCAGCTTCATCAAAGCCTATGAACACACAGCCTAACTGATTTATTGGCAAAGTTATCATGGTAAATCTGGCTCTTTTCAACTTTGCTAAAGCATTTAGTAAAGTTTGCTGTTGGTGCCTTTGTGTGGAGGCTATAGGCCTACTTTTGAGGTCATGCAGTTGGTCTACAGTTTTGGTATCAGAAAGAAAGCAGTAAGATAATGAGAGAACAGTGAAATCTTCTTGCCTATATCAGTATTATTCAAAGTAAGACTTAAGTTCTACAAGGAAAAGTCTAGGACCAACACTTAGTATTGTTTTTGTAAACAGTAAACCAAGAATTGTCCAGAATAATGTGAGTCTCTTTGCTTATAAACAGAAGAGTATTGCCCCTTCCAGTTAGTCCTCTCTTTAGTCTAATGTTAATAATGCTACTATTATGGTAGAACTGTTGTGTCTGCAGTTCAATAGCCAAAAATGCAAAGTAATTGAATTAAAAATGGAGACTTAAATGCAGCATTATTATATAACCTTGAATGATGACATTGACATCCTCTTTTTGCAAGTGATGATAAGAGATTTTTTGTGTTTTCATAGTTAAAGAGCTTAAGTATGACTGCCATGCAAATACAACTGTCACTAAAGCCAACCAGACATGTGAAATTTTTTTCAGAGCTGCCTCCAGTAAGAATTTCTAAAGAGTGGATTAGCTCCCATATCTAACCAGTGGTATGAATTCATAAGATTTACGGAGGAAGAGGGGACAAAATGTATTTTCAATATATAGGGGGGTAAGTCTGTCTTTTATATAAAACAAAAATTCAATGAAAATACCAAATAAAGGCATTTTCAATAAATAACACCTAAAAAGGTATTTTCAAAACCTATAGGGATGCCACTAAACCTAACTATTAAGAAATTAAGATTAAGTAGGCCTATTTGGTTACCCATCACTGTGACATAGCTGTTCAAAGTGAACATTTTCCCATTAATAGAATTTAGCTTATGGTATACCAGTTGCCTCAACAAGTCTTACCAACCTGTGGTAAAACTTATACAAAGATATGTAAATAATTTCACTTAAAGCATAAACGAAATCTTTAGGTCAACATCATACTAGAGGACACTTACATAAGCTGGTTAAGTATTCTTCTTCTATTTAACAGCAGGCAGCAAGTATACAGCAAGGAATAGAATTTATCAGAACTTCTTCCCAGAATGTTTGGTGATAACTAAAATAGTGGGCAAGAGAAAATTGTGACTGCATCCAAGTCAAGACATGGCAAAGAATTGAATGATAAGCCATGAAAGTTTCAGTGGAACAGTCTATCCCTTGAGCTACCAACTAATGCCAGTTTTTCCATGGGCTTTCTGTAGGCCAGTAGCACATAGGCTCTTCAATAATTATAAGCCATCAACACAGAGCAGGATGGATCCAGCATGGAATTTAATACTACTCTGAAGTGTGAAATAAGGCCATACAAACCCTTAAAGAATCACCATGTTTTGTCCATTATAAAATTTTAGTTTCTGTGGTGAAACTATTTAGAATTGTTTGGGCAGCCTTGCCATAACTTATAAAGCTTATTTAAGAGATCCATGTAAATATTCAGAAAACCTAAAGTTGACACCTACTTCCCTAGAAATCTTGGAAAAGCCACTCAACTTCCCCTTTTTTATGCCAGATAGAGATGTTCAATGATGAATTTAATGAATCTTTCATCTTCAACAAGTATAATTCTTTTTTTATTGAGTAGAGCACAAGTTTAGGAAAGGATGGTCCCTAAAAATGTTATAGCATATCATCTTGGAAAGTCTACAAATGAGTTAAAAGAAATTTGGCAAATAATTTGGTACTTTGGGAGTTCCCTGTGGTGTCATTTGTTTTGATTGACAAACTTGGTGACATAAGGTCTGTGAAGTTTAACTTCACAGCCCTTATGTGTGAAGTTTAACTTCACTAACCCAGTCAAATGCCTTCCAAATAAAAGAGTGTTGGAGAGATGCAATTTAAAACAAGTTCATTAGCTTCCTAGTTAAGTGTTCTTCTTCTGTTATTAAGGATAGTACTAATTATAAGACAAACACTGGGTTGTCCCATTTATAGTTCAAAAGTTTGGCTTCCCATTCTCAGTAGAGTCTTGTTTTGATATTTTCAAGTGATTTTGATTTATAAGAGGAAAGAGGATATATTATTATTAAATAAATAATAAGTGGAAAGAGGGCTTTGATATATTAAAAAAAGAAAAAAAATATTGTACAATGTGTTTACTGCTGCTGATGAACCTGATCACCTCCATTGCTTGCCCTATAGCTATAGATTTATCTTGATTGCTAGATGTTGCTATTGAAGGTAATAACCATATTGTGATGGTACACTTTCACTGATACTGATAGTATTAAGTTCTTCTTCTTCTTCTTCTATTTAGTTCTGGGTAACCAGTCAACAGTATTATTCTTCTTCTTCTAATTCACAGCAGGCGGGCTATTCAGTTGGTACTATTTAGCCCTCTTCTTTTTGCTTCACTCTGTGGGCTACAGAGCTACTGTCTTGGTTGTCTCTTATTTATTAGATATTCTCAGATATCTTTCAGCAGATCTTTTGACTCAAGGAGTTCAAATATAAGATGATAGATATCGATTTCTGTGCTCTGTGTGCAGGTATAGTTGGCTAGGCTCTTGCCAACTCTGTGTGCAGGTATAGTTGGCTAGGCTGCAAAGAGGAGACAGGGGAATTGAACCACTTGAATTAGAAAGCTTATATGAGAATGCAAGGAAATTTAGTCCATTTGTTCCAGAATGAATTCTATGATAAATTTTAGAAAGATACAACATAATCTTCTTCTATTTAACAGCAGGCGGGCTGTTAAATAGATATATATTCTTCTTCTATTTAACAGCAGGCGGGCTTTTCAGTAAAACTATTTAGCCCTTTTCCTTTTGCTTCACTCTGTGGGCTACAGAGCTACTGGCTTGATTGCCTCATATTTATTAGATATATTCAGATATCTTTCAGCAGATCTTTTGACTCTAGGAGTTCAAATATAAGATGATAGATGTCGATTTCTATGCTCTGTGTGCAGGTATAGTTGGCTAGACTCTTGGCAGATAGTGGGATTTTGTGGTGTTTGAAGTATTTGAACAGTTTAGAAATCAAGGTATGTTGTGCAGACATCAGCATATTACATTCAAATAGGCAATGGTTAAATGTTTCATTATTCATATTACAATGCCTGCAAAGAGGGGACATGGGAATTGAAACACTTGAACTAGAAAGCTTATATGAGAATGCAAGAAAATCTAGTCCATTTGTTCCAGAACGAATTCTATGATAAATTTTAGAAAGATACTTATTGGGAAAGGGGGAAAGTATAGGATTATTCTTATTAAAATTAATATCTGATATTCTCCATCGGTAAGTATCTCTAATCGGAATTGGTCTCCCACTTGGCTGGTCAATATTTATAGCATTTTTTGCTATTTCATCAACCTGATGATTACCACTTATGCCAGAGTGGCTAGGAATGTACTGAAAGTACATTCCTAGCCTATATATATTGTTGTTTTTAGAAAATACACTTCTTCTTCTTCTATTTAACAGCAGGCGGGCTTTTCAGTAATGCTATTTAGCCCTTTTCCTTTTGATTCACTCTGTGGGCTACAGAGCTACTGGCTTGATTGCCTCATATTTATTAGATATTTTCAGATATCTTTCAACTCTAGGAGTTCAAATATAAGATGATAGATGTCGATTTCTATGCTCTGTGTGCAGGTATAGTTGGCTAGGCTCTTGGCTGATAGTGAGATTTTGTGGTGTTTGAAGCAGTTTACAAAGCAAGGTATGTTGTGCAGATGTCAGCATATTACATTCAAATAGGCAATGGTCAATTGTTTCATTATTCATATTACAATGCCTGCAAAGTGGGGACAGGGGAATTGAACCACTTGAATTAGAAAGCTTATATCAGACTGCAAGGAAATTGAGTCCATTTGTTCCAGAACGAATTCTATGATAAATTTTAGAAAGATACTTATTGGGAAAGGGGGAAAGGATAGGATTAATCTTATTAAAATTAATATCTGATAGCCTCCATCGGTAAATATCTCTAATTGGGATTGGTCTCCCACTTGGCTGGTCAATATTTATAGCATTTTTTGCTATTTCATCAACTTGATGATTACCACTTATGCCAGAGTGGCTAGGAATATACTTAAAATAAGTTTTTATGCCACTTGAAGCAAGATTATCAATAATACTGAGACAATGATAAGTGTCAATGTCCAACTTATATTGAGGAGCTGAGGCCAGCAACTCAAGGCTTGATAGAGAGTCGGAATATATGATAATATTATTTGAATTTGCAATCAAAGGTTGGTTTTACTTAAGGTATTCTAATGCCATGATTATGGCATTTAACTCAGCAGACATTATAGATAAATTATTATGTAAGCTCTCGCCCATTGCAATTTTCAGGTGAGGAAGGAAAACACCACTTGCAACCTTCTCATTCATTTTTGACCCATCAACAAATATTTGGAAGTGATTTTTATAGGTAATTGTATTAAGTTCTGCAAATTTTTTCTGGACAAAAGCAATGGGGGTTTATATATTGTTGTTTTTAGAAAATACACTTCTTCTTCTTCTATTTAACAGCAGGCGGGCTTTTCAGTAATACTATTTAGCCCTTTTCCTTTTGATTCCCTCTGTGGGCTACAGAGCTACTGGCTTGATTGCCTCATATTTATTAGATATTTTCAGATATCTTTCAACTCTAGGAGTTCAAAAATAAGATGATAGATGTCGATTTCTATGCTCTGTGTGCAGGTATAGTTGGCTAGGCTCTTGGCTGATAGTGAGATTTTGTGGTGTTTGAAGCATTTTAGCAGTTTACACAGCAAGGTATGTTGTGAAGACGTCAGAATATTACATTCAAATAGGCAATGGTCAATTGTTTCATTATTCGTATTACAATGCCTGCAAAGAGGGGACAGGGGAATTGAACCACTTGAATTAGAAAACTTATACGAGAATGCAAGGAAATTTAGTCCATTTGTTCCAGAACAAATCCTATGATAAATTTTAGAAAAATACTGATTGGGAAAGGGGCAAAAGATAGGATTATTCTTATTAAAATTAATATCTGATAGTCTCCATAGGTAAATATCTCTAATTGGGATTGGTCTCCCACTTGGCTGGTCAATATTTATAGCATTTTTGCTATTTCATCAACCTGATGATTACCACTTATACCAGAGTGGCTAGGAATATACTGAAAATAAGTTCTTATGCCACTTGAAGCAAGATTATCTATAATACTGAGACAATGATAAGTGTCAATGTCCAACTTATACTGAGGAGCTGAGGCCAGCAACTCAAGGCTTGATAAAGACTCGGAATATACAATAATATTATTTGAATTTGCAATCAAAGGTTGGTTTTCCTTAAGGTGTTCTAATGCCATGAATATGGCATTTAACTCAGCAGACATTATAGATAAATTATTATATAATCTCTTGCCCATTGCAATTTTCAGGTGAGGAAGGAAAGCACCACTTGCTACCTTCTCATTCATTTTGACCATCAACAAATATTTGGAAGTGGTTTTTACAGGTAATTGTATAAAGTTCAGTAAATTTTTTCTGGACAAAAGCAATGGGGGTTAAATCTTTATTCCACTTTGAGAAATCAGTATTTATTATGGGAATTGACCAATTCCATGGAGGGGATTGGGGGACAATAGGTGCAATAGACTTTTCCGGCACAGGGAACTTCTTCTGAATATTGGCATACTCATCTGCAATGCCTCTATACATGGCTGGATTTCTTAACCAATTATGTAGGATGTGTGAGCTATTTGATTCAATTTTTGTAAGATGTTTTGTAAAGAGAAAGCTACGTCTCTCCCTTATTGTTGTTAATCCACTCTCCATAAGCAGAAACATGGGGCTTTTGGGTTTCCTAAGACCAAATATGAGATATATTATATCATTTTGTGTTGTTTCAATTTTTCGCATCTGGGTCTTTGCACATGCACCATAGATGATGAGCCCATAGTCAATATGGGGTCTTATATGTGATTTATAAAACTGGAGTAAGGTTTTCTCCTTAGAGCCCCAGGGTCTGGAAAGAAGTCTTTAGTATATTTGTTTTTCTATAGCATTTTTTTATTGTGTTTGAAAAGTGGAGGTGGAAATTAAGTTTTTGGTTAAGCATGAGACCTAGGTAATTAATATGATTATCTTCTGGAATAGTTTTTTCATTTAAAGTTAGTTTTGCATTAACATGGTTTTGCTTTTGGTGAAATTGGATTATTTTTGCCTTGGTAGGTGCAATGGGTAAATCTCAATGTTGAGAGAATTTTTCAAATTGGAAAAGTGACTTTTGCAGATTTGACTGTGCTATTGCAAAGGTGTTGCCCGATGACCATAGCACCAGATTGTCAGCATATTGTAGATTTGTGTGGGGGAGGTTCATGTCCCAGAGATATAGGGCAAAGAGGAGGCAACTGAGGACTGCTCCCTGAGGTAGGCCTTTGGTTATTGTCTTTTGGGGTGAAGAGGCTGAACCAACACAAATAATGAAACTTCGCAATTCTATGAAGGAATTTATAAGATACTAGCTTGGGGGGTAGTCCAAGGTTTGCAAGTTTGTTTAAAAGGATTTGGTGGTTCACATTGTCATATGCCCCTTCAAAGTCTAGGAAAGCTGCAACTAGGACATTATTTTTTGGTAATGATTCATTTATTGCATTTGTTAGCAAAATGAAAGCATCTGTTGAGGAGTGATGTTTCCTGAACCCAGTTTGAGTGTGAGGGATCTTATTATTTTTTTCAACAAACCAGAGGAATTGGTAATAGATCATTTTCTCCATTATTTTCGCCATCACAGGAGTAATCATTATGGGCCTATAGGACTCAGGGTTATCTTTGGGTTTATTTTTCTTTAGGATTGGTAGGAGGGACAAACATTTCCAGATATTGGGGAACATAGAAGATGCCCAAGTGTGATTATAACAATTTAGCAGTTCCTGTTTGTGTGAAGGGATGAGATTTTTTATCCATGTAGGGTGTATATTGTCATAGCTGCCGATAGTTTTGGTCCTAATATGATGTATTGCATTGTTCATTTCCTGGCTTGAAAATGGACTAGTTCTATACTCAGATCCTGGGCGTGGTTGGTAACTTGGGTTCATACGAATTGGGGACATTTTGCTTCGATTATCTGATGTTAGCTTATTAACAAAAAGAGTTGCAAATAGCTTAGCTTTTTCATTATCATTGTCATAATGGGTATTATTATGTATACGCTCATACAGGAGTGGGTTGGGGGAAGTCTTTTTCCCACAGATGTGGCTTATGACTTTATGTATAATTGGCTCATGTGTTTCTCTGGAGAGATTATTTACAAAATTATTCCAGTAGTTGTATTTAGCATCTATTATAGTCCTTTTTAGATTAGATTCTGCTTGTAATTTTTTTAAATATGTGGTGGGTGATGGTTTTTTTATGAATGCTCTCCTAGCTGCCTTTTTTGTTCTCCATTTATTTTGGCACTCATTTGTCCACCATGCTTTAGGATTGTGTTTAGGGAAGGTTTTCTTGGGTGTTGTCCTGGGGATAGCATGATTAGCTGTATTTACCTTAAATTACCTTAAATCACAGCTTGGAGTGAAATAAGGACTTTCGATCCTGTTGAATCACTCCTTATGATGACTGTTGTAGTTGGTTAAGTTCTGGTGGAAGATTCTGGTGCTTCCCAGTCAAACTTCCACAGTGTATCTTTCCAGTCAGCATCCAGATGGCATTTGAAAGCATCTGGTGATTCACCAGCAACAGTGTCCTCCTTGAGATTGTTCCAGAGGTCCTTAATCTGACTAGAAAAGAAATTGCATCTTGCTCCAGTTGTAGCGTGATGTTTGTGGATTTGTCTAGGGTGTCCTTGTGTTTTGTGGGAGGTGTCAATCTCCAGGATCTCATTTTCTTGATTGGTTGAGAGGAGTTTGTGCGCCTGGATCATGTCTCCGCATTTCCGTCTGTATACTAAGGAGGGGAGGTTGAGTTCCTTCTGCCGTTCACTGTATGTCTTGTTTTCCATGCCGACAATCATCTTAGTGGCCCTTCATTGGATTTGCTCAAGAACCACCTTGTCCTTTTTGAATCAAGGGGTGGCCAGTATCGTCCCCACCTCCAGTCTAGGTCTTACTAATCCTTTGTAGAGTTTGGTGATTACGTGTTTACTCCTACTGGTGATGCTGTGTTTGATGATGCCTAGGGCTCTTCTAGCATTGGGTGAGATTTTCTGTGAGTGGGAGCTGAATTTCAACTGGGAGTCAACGATGACGCCAAGGTCACTCTCCTCCTGGACAGGCTCAATTGTGTGGTGACTTCCAGAATTTTGGGTCATGAGGTACTGATGTTTGGGGTTTTTGTGTCCAAAGTGTATGACCTTGCATTTTTCTGCGTTGAATTCCAGCAGCCATCTTTTGACCCAGGAGCACATGTGGTTGAGATCAGTTTGGAGGGATTGGATAGAAGAAGAGGTGTTGGCAGGACCTATGAGTTTCGAATCATCCGCATATAGGGTGGTTTTGTTGCTGGTGATGAGGGGTAGCTCATTTAAGTAGATGTTGAACAGGGTGGGGCCCAGGATGCTGCCCTGGGGAACCCCACTAGTGACTTTGATTTTGTCAGAAAGGACATGGCTGTTTGGTCCAGTTATCACTTTCACTTGCTGTGTTCTGTCCCTCAGAAAGTCCTCTGTCCAACTGACCACTTGTGGACTAACAGATAGAGTAAGTAGCCTGTGAATGAGGTATCGGTGACAAACCTTGTCAAATGCTTTGGCTAGGTCTAACAATATTATATCCACAGATAATCCTCTCTCTAGTAGGTCAGTTACAAGACTATATGACTCAAGAAGGTTTGTGTCCACCGATCTCTTTGAGCGAAAACCATGCTGACTACTGCTGATAAGTGAGTTGGCCTCAAGATGGTTAATGATACGCTTGTTTATGATTCTCTCAATGACCTTGCATGCCACACATGTAAGGCTGATAGGTCTGTAGTTTGCTGCAGAAGTTTTGCTACCCTTCTTGTGAATTGGGATGACTATTCCCTTCTTCCAGTCCCCAGGAAGCTTTCCTTTTGCCAGCGACAGATTGAATAGTTTTACCAGTGGGGCTGATATTGCAGGGCTTAATTGCTTCATCAGTTGTGGGCTGAGACCATCAGGTCCTGTCGATTTATTGGGATTGAGGTCCTTAAACTGTTTGGTTACTTCTTTGATTGTGACTGGTGAGTGTACCATTGGGAAGGGAGTGTGAGCCTGTTCTGCTGGTGGGGGGTTGATTGGGGGTCATCCATGGAGAACACTGAGGCAAACTGCTGATTAAGCAGGTTTGATTTTTCAGAGGGGCAAGAGGATAAAGAGTTGTTGTTTACCAGGTCTGGTACAGTGTGTCTGCCTGGCTTCTTATGGAAGATGTATTTCCAGAATAGTTTTGGGTTTTCCTTGACGGTTTTGGCCAGTCGTTCTTTGTAGTTTGAGGTCAGTTTTCTAGTTTCTTTTCTGAGGAGGTTCCTTGCAGTTTTTTACTTCTCGTACAAAGCTGTAGTCTTTTGTTTCATGTACCTCTCCCAAAGTTTTTTATTCATGTTGTGTAGTGTCTTGATTTTTGTGGTGAGGAAAGGTAGAGTTTTGGGTTTCTTTTTCCATGTTATGCTGGTGTGTTTGGCTTGGCTCTCTAGTAAGGTCTTTTTTAGAGTTAGCCATGAGGCTTCGAAATCTTCTGATATAAGTGTTTCCAGGTTAGCATCCAACAGCTCCTCCACCATCATCTTGTAATTTGTAAAGGATTGCTTGGTATATTTTGATGGTTTGGAGTTGAGTTGAATAGATGAGAGAACTGGCATGTGGTCACTTGAGCCAATTGGACTGAGAGTGTGTGTGTTGATCACCTTTTCTGGGTCATTCGTTATGACTAGGTCCAGTATGGAGGGATTTTGTCCTGGGTGCATTCTTGTGGGCATAGTTACTGTTTGGTATAGAAAGTTGTCAGAGAGGGCTTGTACTAATGGGTTTTGTTCAAGGCTTGACTTGGTCATACCTCGGCCATCTACCCAAGATACGTTTGGGAGGTTGAAGTCCCCTGTCATGAGCAGGGTTGCCTTTGGGTAATTGCATAGTATGAATTGCATCATTTCGGCAATTGCTGTTTCAGAGGACAGCTGGCAAGGGCTGCTGGGGCTCCTGTAAATTGAGCTTAGGACAAACATTTCGTTAGGTAGGGACAGGGAGACCCATGTAGCTTCAACCCAAGGTAAGTAATAATTTGGGACAGAAATTTCTTTTACCTGGAAATCCTTGGAAGCTAGAACAGCCACTCCTCTTCTGCAGTTTGGATCAGACAGATTGCTGAAGATGTTGTATCCAGAGGGGCAGATTGAGTCTTCTGTCATTTGAAATCTTGAGTTCTTGGGGCAAATTTCTGTCAGAGTTGCAATGTCTATCTGACTTAGTTGGAGCACTGTTGCCAGCTCCGGCATCTTGTTGGTAATAACATCAACGTTTGCCGTCATAATGTTCACAAGTTTTTGGGGGTGTCTGGGCGAGTTTTTATTCTGCTCACTAATATTCTCGCTTTTGGTTGAAGTGGGTGAATTGCAGCTTAGGTACACAGAGCTGCTAATGAGGGACGAGGCAGAAGGGCATGGGGACGTAACTGTTTATACATTTACACAAACTTGCATTTACAACGTTATTATCACTCACACATGAACTATTTACAAGGGGGACAAGACGGTTGGAGATAGTGGTTATTCTTGCATGCTCGAGCATCTCTCCATCGGAATTGCTCGAGTTTGACCGTTTTTTTTTTGTATTTATTAGTAAAGATGCCAAGACCAGCCTGTGTGTCAACTGTTGTGTTTGAAATGCATGAATTTTGGGTGAAACTTGTAATTTCATCATTTAGCTTGTTTTGGAACATAGACCAATTTGCTTTAGTGTTGATATATTTGGAGGTATGTGATAGAGTTTCAGCAGGTTCATTTAGGGAGTAAACTATAGCAAAGTGGTCAGTACATAGACTATCAATTTTATTTATATAAATTTTATTCAAAATATTTAATGACACAACTTTTTGATCAATTGCGGAATCTGCCACTTTTGGTGTAGAAATATGTATTCAGATTTGGAGGGGTAGCAACAGCTAATTCAGTATTATTTGAAGTCATATGTTCAATCAATTTACCAGCTTTATTTGTTGGTTTATTCCCCCACAACAAAAGGCTGTGGGCATTGAAATCTCCACAAATAATGATATTTTTTAACATATTAGAATTATTTATATATTTAAAGAAATCCTTGGCATCTGTAGTTTGACCATTAGGGTTATAAAAGCTTATTATGTAGGTTTTTTTATCATTCAGCCAGACACAGATACCAATTGCATCAACATCATTTGCAAAATCAGAATTTTATATTATTTTAACTATTAAAGCTACTCCACCTCCTTTTCTCTCTGATGATCTATCCTTTCTCAGGATAGTATATCCCAGAGACTTAATTTGTTGATTTTGGGTTAAATGAGTTTCCTGGAGGTAAGCAATATTGATGGAATTATCATTCATAAAAGATATTAGTTCATTTAGCTTATTTTCTGTGAGTGATCTTACGTTCCAATGGAGTATTGATATGTGTTGTGTTGTTGATTTTTTTTTTCATATGACTGTGTATCAATGTTCAGCTTTGTTAATAGTTAAGCAAGATCTTTTTTTTTGCTTGAATGAGCATATCATCAGGGATGTAGATTTTTGCCAATTCTGCAATGATTTTTGTTTTCTTCCAGAGTCCACTTTGTTCCCCTGTTGGCTTCACAATGATTTTGCATATGCAGTTGATGATGGATATGGAATCTTACTATTATCTGTCTAATCTACTTGCAAATATTTTTATGTTGCAGGGAAATTGAAGATACTTTTGTAAAGTGGTTGTTTAGTTTAAGCTGGCTGGCTGAAGAGCAGCAACACATTGACATCAGGCTGGAGGTTTGCCTCACTGAAGATTTTCCTAATATTGAATACATCTTGCTGGATGAATTGACATTCAAAAATCAAGTGGTTTGGAGATACCAGAGTAGAGTTGCAAAATCTGCATTATGGTTTGGCTTGTTTATGCCAAGTAAACTCCTCTTTTCTTAGGATCAATGTATCACTTTGAATTCTGAAGTATAGGGCATTCTTCTCTGAATTGTGTTGCATAGAGTTTTTGAGTTTAATGTTGGGTTTATGTGGATGTCAGCTGTTTTGTTTGCAAGTAAATTGGCTACCTTATTGTGTTTACTCTTACTTGGCATGGGTATTTTCAAAGATCATGCTGTCTTTCCATGATGCATGAATAACAGTTCATATAGGGGTAAATCCTTTTATTAGATAGTGAAAAACAATGACAAACAATTCAGGACATTTCAGTCACATATACATTGCCCATCATTAGTAGAGAATATCTGCTAATGGTGGACATGATATGTGTCATCAAAATATCCAGAATTGTTTGTCATTATTTTTCATTGTCTTATAAAAGGATATATCCCCCTATTTGAACTGTTGTTTGTGTGACTTGGCACATGATGGAAATAAAAGCTTGATGTTTCTTTCTTGAATACTCTGTATTATTTTCTGTAGACTCTCTGTATAAGAATCTCTGACTGACCTATGGTTTTGGCTAATGAGCTGTAATGTAGACTTAGAGTCTGTGAGCAAGATCACCTTCTTAGATTCAGGAGACTTTTTATTAATAACATTTAGAGTTTCAATTATAGCCTTTAGCTCAGCTGTAAGGGTGGATGGGTCATTTGGAAGCCTAGTGGATTTATTCAAGCAATATTCAGGACTCACCACAGTTACAACTTCCTTGCTTCTTTTTGGTAACCCATCTGTGCAAATATTTGCAAGAGATTCATAAAGCCGGTTTTCATTTTGGCTTGAAAATAGCTTGTACTTGACTTTTTGTCTGGAATAAGCTCCAAGCAAGTTTCAACTTGTTTGCCTGACTTGTCTTGCAGCAGCCTCTTAACACTTCTAGAGAGTATTCTATCTTAGAATTTATAAGCCTCTTGTAGAAGTCCAGCATCATAATTGGAGAGCTAGCATGATTCTAATCTAAGTGCTAATGCCTGAGTATAGCCTTGGGCTATGTTAATTCCAAAATTTGATGATTTTGCTTGTTGGTATGCAGTAAAATCAGAAAATTGTGAGTAGAATCTAAAGATTATCCTGGGAATCTGTTAAAGAGGAAGTAAATTGAAAATCTTAAAACATTCTATGAAGGTAATAAAGCAAGAACTGGTTTTGTACTTTTTTAGTTCATGCTGTGAAACACTCATACAGTATTTACTGTATGAGTGTTCAATATGTTTATAATGGAGAATGTATGGAAAAATGTATTGTTCAAAATCTGGGGGGGGGGGTAAAGGTTGATAAAATGCCAAAAATTTTGCTCTTGGCCCTACATTGGTTGAACTTCATAGGAGCAGGAGCAAAAGTGGAGCTTTTTGTATGTTGGGGTGGAGAAGGAGCATGTGTGGCTGTATTGGCCTGAGGTATATTGGTATTGCAGTGAATTGTTAATAATTTTTTTTTTTAGGGGTTCCAGTTCTTGGACTTGACTAACATCCCAGATGAAGAGGCCAATAGAATACAGAATGTATTAAAGGACAATTCAAGGGACAGACCTGTTTTTTTTCTTCAGGATCAGTATAAATGGAAAGCAAAGGACAAACAAGAGACACCACAGGATTATAAAGGTATAATTGTTAATAGTAGTGAACCCTCTTTATACTTTTCATTTTTCCTACTTAACTATTAAGTAGTGTTAACTGCTTAAATTATGAATATTCTCCTTGTTGCTTACACAGATGCAGAATTTATAATTATAAGATAATTCTGCTAAAAAATATTATGCTGTAACAGATTTCACTATTCTACCCAGTAATTTTCCAACTTAAATTAGGGAAACCCAGAGATTAGGGAAGGGAAGAATAATTAGGTAAGAAGGAAAGAAAAGCAACAGAGATAAAGATAAATATGTCAATATTCAAGGAATAGACATTCACAAGACAACTAACAGTTTGAATTCACTGGTCACAAATAACAAGATTTTTGAGTTTCCAATAATACTTGTAATGTCTTATTGTAGCTGGCAAAGAAATCCATATTGTCATGCAAGACAGAATTTGGATGTAGATGTAGTCTGATTTTATAGCTTGATGGATGAGATATTGTAAATCAGCTCTAAAAATAGAATAAGACAATCAACCAGAAATGAAATAGAGTTAAAACTGACACAAATAAATTTGAAGGTGGCACTGCTACTATTAAAAAACAAATGAAGCTTTGAAAAGTATATGGTCTGAAGCACAGTACATAAATAAAATACAGTAGAATCATTCCTTATCTCAAATTTTATACAAAGCTGGACCAAGATAAAAGTGCTCCAGAGAACGTATAAACCTATTCATGGTCAACAAGTCAGATTTCTATTGAATGCAAAACTTGGCTTCACCTTTGTAGCCCTAAATTTTAAAGAATCTAATTTTAAATTAATTATTCCAATACATATACATAATACAAAAACTGATAATTAGTAGTGCAACTTTATTATTAGATTTTTTTTTTTTTAGAAATTATAAGTAGGTTTCAAAGTCTCGAGTTGGTTTCAAACGCATTTTTAGAAATTTTCTGCGAAAATACATGTTCCAAGGTTCTCATTTGATCTGCCATCAGCAGTCCAATGGAGGAGGATGTCCGAATATATGGGCGGAGCTTTTATACGCGCTAAAACTGTAGTAGCCAAATATTACTGAGTTGTGATTCTATATATACTGTGGTCTGAAGATAAAGACTAGATGACTGTTACTGTTTGGTTTTTACTTAAGTCATCTAGTAACTTGAGAAGAGAGGGAAAATTAATCAAAACAACAACACAATGCCTACTGTAGTTTTTATTTTAGTAAATGAGTTATTTAAGTAAGGGTTTGGAATAGAATTGACAAGTATTCTCAAAATTCAGCCCAGAAAGTATGCCTTAGTTTCCAAATGATATCCATATTCATTGATGTTTTCAACTTTATAGAGTTGATGTCACAACTTTTTATTAGAGGTATAGAAATATTTCACAGAATTTTTTATTTGTTTAAATGCCCTTGTTCATGTTTTTATGTTTGTAACAACAAGAATTGTGTGCTTACCGTTTTTGTTTATGATAATAAATTAATGTCACAAGGAGGGGGCTCCATTTTTAAAAGTGTATCTGAACTGGATAAAAACAAGCTTTTAACAAGTTACTTCCTGTAGAAAAACTTGTGGCTTGATGTTCCCCTGCCCCAATTTAATTAAGATATACCTAATTGTATCTCAGGGCCTTGAATATATTTTCCTTTGTCTTGAAGCATATCCACTTCAATCAGTATGCAGTCAGAACTAATAAACAATTAATATTCTTTTCTGCCATAATAGCACACAGCTAGCTTTCACTGTAATACACAAGTACCACTGAATTTAGTCAATTGGAACTAATATTTGTTCATGAAAGACTGGCAAAAGTCCAAAACTTATCAATCGATTGACTAGACCTAGTCCAGGCATATAATGTCACAAGGAGGGGGCTCCATTTTTAAAATTTAAATTGTATCTCAGGGCCTTGAATATATTTTCCTTTGTCTTGAAGTATATCCACTTCAATCAGCATGCAGTCAGAACTAATAAACAATTAATATTCTTTTCTGCCATAATAGCACACAGCTAGCAAAGGACACCACATGATGTGAATATATAATACACAGTAAAATGAAATAAATATAGAAATGAATTATCAAAACTTTACACAGCATTTTCAAGAAGCTGATCATTGTAGAGCTTCACTAAGTATGGAGCAAAGGACCTTTGATACCTTTTGGGATGGTGGACAAAGTGAAGTTCTCATCAACATTTTCTTGGCCAACTGATTTTTTGTTCTTGAAAATTTGGTAAAATTTTGCAATGGGTATCAGACTTTAAGTATTTTTTCCTCCCCAAAACACATAATAAGATATCAGTGCCTTTCAGATAGCTTTGAAGCCTCAGTGTCTGAAGGCTGTCCTTATGGGATGTGTAAGGTGCCCCAAACATTATTAGGCACACCTGTTTCTGTATATTTAAATTTTTTTCTGTTTGGATGGCAGTTATATCTGTGTGTCAAACAGGACAAACATATTTAGTATGTGGTCAGACAAATATACAGCATAGACTGCACATAACGTAAATTTGGATGTTGAAAGCAAGTGAGGCATACAACTGATTTTAGACCAAGGAGAGTTTTTGGACGATATACTAATGTCTGTATGTTACTCTGTCTGTATGTTATATCTCTGTCTGTATGTTATATGTGAATACCATTTTAGGATGCTCTAAGAAATTACTCCAAGGATTTTTGTTTCATCTCTAGTTGTAAGTCTGATGTCTTCTTCAGATGGAATTGTGGTTTTTAAGAAGCTAATAACTCATAGAATCTAGCTCTTTATTTCACAAACTGCAAGCATTACATCTTCAAGGTCATGCTTTAGATAGAAAATATTGATGAAATGGTGATTTACTATGTTAGGCTTGCTGATATCCAAAGTAATATGCCCAACAGGCCATCAGCAAACTTACAGCAACCTTCTATTTGCACTAGGACAAGCTTGAAAATAATCAAAAAGGTCAGAGGTCCTAATTATTTTTTGAGGAACTCCACTCCATATTTTTGGAATTTGGATACTTCATTCTATATGAATCAACACATTGGTTCCAATTTTGCTTGAAAGTAATAACTGTTATCATAAGAAACTGCTAAGCACCCATTCCTTTTGCTTGGTTAAAAGCTATCAGGTATAGGATGCTGTCAAAAGCCTTCATTATGTTGCTGGGTAGGATTTCTGCATATAACTCTTATTTCTCAAGATGTTTAATCATATTGTCACCCTTAGACCTTAGATCCTCCTGTGCCACCAGGGCATCCACGAAGAGCCGCCAGTCGTCCTGCATGTGCATTGCTGCCAAAACATCTTCTCATTGGGGTTGTATTATTGTGTGGATGTTGGACAGATCCTGTCTATATCTGCAGTGCAAGGTGTTTTTTGGTTGACCTCTCCTGCAGTTTCCCTGAGGTTGCCATTACAAGATCTGTCTTGGGATTTTATCATCCTTCATACAGATCACTTGCCCAAGGTATTGTCACCTCTTTTGCCAAATGATGTCTGTAACCATGGGTTGGCCTGAGATAGATTGGACTTTCTGGTCTGTGATGGGAATCAGATTGTCAGTGAGACATAAAAGATAGTGGATAGTGCTATGTCCAGACCTGAAGCTAAATTGCCAAGGATCTAAATTAGCTTCAGTTTCCTTAAGTAGATATTTGAAAATAAAGCCCTCAAACCCTTTGGAAAGGCTTGGGGTTTTTTAAATCAAGTGCAAGTCATGGGGCAAGGGGACTTTTTTCTTCTTTTTTTTTTTTTACTTTAGGAATCAGAGTTGTATAAGCTGTCTTGAAGTAGTCTGGGAATGCACCCTATATTAGACATTGATTGAAACAGTCAGCCAAAATAGGACCAAGCTCCTCAGAGCAATTAGTTGTCAACTCAATAGGAATTTCTTGGGATTAATTACTCTTCCTGGTGTCAAGATGTTTAAGCTTCTTCCATACTTCTTGGGTGTGAATGATCAGAATTTGTTTGATGGGTCTTGTTTCAGGTAGCTCATCTTGAGTTGGATGTACATGACATGTATTGAACAAATCTTTATTGATCTGATCAGTACTTAAAGGTTCACTATCAATGCCATAGATTGGCAGCTGCTTTTGAGTTTGTCCCATAATCTTTGGGACCTTTCGATGAAATGTAAGGGGTCAAGTTTTTAGGGCTTGTTAACCACTTGAGCACAAAATTCCTTTTCAGATTTCTTTATTTTAAGACATGATATTGTGCATTTTATTAACCTAGTCTAGATATCCTGATTCACGAAGTTCATTTGTCAATTTAATGAGATTCTTAATCTCTTTTGTTATCCAGGGCTTATTTGGCAACTTGACTAGGATTGCCTTTCCAGAAAAAATTACTTTATGTTCATGGAAAAGCTGAGCAGTGACCTCTGGCATCATATTGTTGTCGTTTTTCAAATCAAGGAATTCAATTGGTTTTTCTTATTGAGCTACTTGCAGTAAATCTGGAATTGTTCTTGGGTGTATGGGGGGTATTTAACGACTGACTAAGATCTGTTTGGGGGTTTTCCGCTGTTCCATATTACAGTAAAGTGTTTGCTCACACCAATAGTGGGGAGAGTGTAGGGGGATTGTAGAATTTTCTCAATATTGGCAAAGATAAAGTCTAGTACTTAAGGTCTAAGGTCTAGACCTTAAAGATAATGTCTAAGGTCTAGTACAACACTCTTCACGCGTTGAGACTTTGACAACTTGCGCAAGTACAAGTAAACTTAACAGCCAGCTGGCTGTCAAGTCATTAAAGTTGCCCAGGATCTGAATGCTGGAATATGGGAGTTGGGATCTTATTTAGTCAACCAAATGCTGTAAGTAGAGTGGGTCTCATGCTAGTATTTTTTTTTTTTTTTTTTTTTTCAAGAACGGTATTCAAACGAATGGCTTCCTGCAGCTAGTATGTCACAGATTACGTACCTAGAGAATTAAGAATTGCATGGTATTCCTTCTGACGTGTATATTTCTGTAGGCTTGGCTTTTGTATGATATTGAAATTTTTCCTGGATTATATTCAATTGTTCATAACAGTTCAGTATGCTGTTAATTCTGTCAAATTTTTATTTGACAGAAACACTTTCTTACATGCTCTGCCATTCTAATCGCTTTTGCTAATATGTCCTACCAAGAATATTCTTGTCAAGATGTTTTTTTTTCCTTACATTCATTTGTTTCCTGTATATGAGTACTATCATTCTTTATAATCAAATATCATTTGTATATATACTTTGTTATAACACCAATCTTTTGCCTACTACAATTCTTAGATTTAAAGTTTGTCAAAATTTTGTTTCAAGAGGGAAAATGTGATACCTTAGCAACTTTTGTTTGGAATCCCTTAAGAATTTATTGGTGCTTAAGAGGTACCCTTTTGATTGGTCTAAAGTTAAATGTCAATCTTAATTATTTGGATCCCAATTTAAGGGAATGTTCGACATGACAAGCTGGGGCGTCCTGAGACTCATTTCATTGGGGGGGGGCGATCTTCGTAAATTCTACCGAATCGATACCTGATTTATGCTGAATTTTCTGCAGAAATCAACAATTTTGCTAAAAGTTCGGGCAATTTTGCCAAAGGCGAAAAATTTTACCGAATGCCAAAACCGTTGGAGGGGCGGTGCGCTCCTCCCCGCCCCCCTCAGGACGCCCCTGATGACAAGCACAACATACTCATAACATAGAAGCTTTACACCGCTGATGTCTTCCAAACACATCATTATTCAAGTTGCTGCCATTATTTTCGTCTTGTGTCCACAGGTCTGGGGGGTGGACACAAGAACTAACTAACAAAAACAAGGTTTTTATTATATCAGTAGAAATAACAAGTAGCAAAATATATTTCTTACTTTATTTCACAATACAACACTCTGAAAGACTTGAAACATTGTAGCATGGTCCTGGTATCCAAGAAGGGGAAAAGGACAGGGGTGAATCTACAACATTTTCACTTGGGGGGGGGCACGAGGGGTCTACTTTCGGATATTCAAGGAGCATGGGCTATATAATAATTTTTCTCCACATTAGGCTACTGGGGGGCAACTGCCTCCACAGTTTTAGTAACAATTCGCATATTACTAGCATGGTCTTAGTCATGAACTAACATTTTATTAGTCAATTCATGAACAACGATCTTACCAGTTCAGTTTTGGATTTGGAGAATTGTAAAAAAAAATAGTAAGGGGTTAATTTTTGATCATTTATTTTTGGTAGACAATATTTATATGTTTCTATCCATAATATGGAACTATTCACCTAGGTGAGGTTACATACTTTTTGAAATAAACTTTTGCACTAATGGTTGAAATGTGACCTTCCTCTTGTTTACCTAAGCAGTATTGATATTTTTTTTTTTTTTTTTTTTTTTTTTTTTTTTTTTTTTAAGCATAAAGCCAAAAGCTTGTTGCATTATTATTGCTTACTGTTTTGGTATGTATTGAAACACATTGGAAATTGTTCATTGGAAGTTTTTGTTTCACAAACCCTAAAATTAGGTATTTGGAGCGTAATTGTTTTTTGCTTAGTAAAATAGCATCGCTTCATACTCACTGATATCAATTTAAAATCTCTTGGTTTTCTTGTTGTTTTTTTTTTTGTTGTTTTTTTTAGAGCAAGATGAACCAAATACAATCATTGATAACCAGGAATGTCCTGATTCTTAGCCTGAAAGTATTTTAGTCCAGGAACAAAAATAACTCTGTGTGCTATGTTTTTCAATAAAACTTAGCCTGATGCTTGTTATGTTTTCACTTCTTATTTCTTTTTTGCTCGTTTCTTTAGGCATACATATTTTTATTTTTTTTTAAATATTTTTGACCAGAAACTCTTTTGTAAAACGAAAATCTATTAATGGTGTTGAATTTAAAGTATAATTACCGTCAAGTAAATAGCATCTATTGATTTTTGCCTTGAGTAGTTTAAGAATCACTTGGTTTCTTGTATTCTAGAACAAGAAGAACCAAATGTAGTTGAAGATAATCAGAAAACCTCCAATACTCCGCCCGGCAGTACTTTAGTCCAAGAGTATCAGCAACTTCCAGTCGAAAATGTTCTTCAAGAAAATTTCCATCTGCAGTATCCTGTCTCTTGTGTGGCAACTCCTGTCATGCCTCCTGGATTTTACCCACAAATGCCTAACATATTAGTCAATACAGTATCTCCTAGCCTGCAGAGTATACCCTATGTTATGCCTCATGTCCGACCATATGCTGATCAGGATAAAATTCAGGCAGAACAGAAAGTTCCAGGGTATACTCATGGACCACCGCCATTTGTTAGTCCTGCCTTTGTGCCACAGACTGTATTTCATCCTAATCACCCAACACCGCAATCTGTAACTGGAGCACCATTTATTATTCAGACACCATATTATGTATCAATGACGCCCTATACACCACCAACCACTTCTGTTGTAGCAGGAGTAGGCAAACCTGCATCCACTTCAAAATATAATAAAAAAGACAAGCCAAAAGATGTTAAAATAATCGCTGAAAACAGATATGTTGACAAGGAGAAAGAAAAATATGGCAATGAGAAGGAAATTATGCATATAGATAACACCATGGAAGCAACAAACATTACCACTACTCAAGAACTGACGGCAGCAACCCTCTCAAATGGGTTTGTTGATGGGGTAGAAGAGACAAAAAATGGTATGTCCCTGTGATGACCTGCTTTCTGCAGTAAATTAAACCGACTACTAACTTATGCTTTGTTTACCTTTCTCTTTTATTGAGTTGAAATCAGCATCCCACTGTCAGATTAAAAATCCCATTAGTTTCCATTTGTTTTTTTGGCTCTCCTTAAAAGTTTTGCTTAAATTCTTAGTGATTTGAATTTTTTTTTCCTTTTGTTGTCTGAAAGATCTTTGATTTCTGTGTCTTGGATTCATGTTACAATCAAGTTACTGGCTATTTAGCCTTGTAGCGAATATCAAAATTGTATGTTTTATTTATACAATTCATCTTGTAACTGGCTCTATTCTGCTATTTAAATTGCCAAATCTGTCACTATAGTTTTATGACTGCTTTTACCAATATTCGTCAGATAATTTATTATGCCTCTGTGCGAATGCTGACAGCTGCTGTTTTTTTTTTTTTTTTTTTTTTTTTTTTTTTTTTTTTTTTTTTTTTGCTAAAACATTTACGTATGTGTCCCAAATATGGTTTTGTTTTCAGCATTTTCTGCTTGCTTGAAGATATTCAACTTTGCTTGCTAATAGAAATTTTCCCCGCCTTTCAAGCTTGAAGCATGACCGATTCTTTGTAATGTTTTTGTGCATAGCATACTACGCTAATCCAGATAGAGATTCATAGTGTTGACGCCAAAGACACTAGGAATCTGGTAAAAGAGGGAAGTTTATATGGGCTTAGTAGGAATTAAGAGCTTTTAGGGCCACTGACAAAATAGTACTACCCAGTATTACTAGAAATTTCATAAACATGTTCAAGAGTTATTTTTAATTGAGTAAAATTTAGATTCTAATTCAAGGTTTTTGAAAATGAGTAGATTATTGTGTTTTAAATTATTTTTATTCATTATAAAATAACCAGAGCTAGGTGTGTATATAGAATATATACCATTTAAAAAGACTTAAATATGGTATTTAGAGAAGCAAACGTAAAAAAAAAGAGATCAAAACAGATACGACTGATATTTTCGTTTGACTAACTTTAAAGTTCTGCTGGGTTATCCTAGATGGCAGTAGTTTTTTTTTTTTATTATTATTATTTATTATTGACTTTTCCTTTCTCATCAGTTTCCCATACTCTTTGGTGCATGCTTTTATCATTTTTGCTTCTTTTTTTTCATTCATTTAGTTTTTCATACGTAAAACCTGATTTTTAAAATGTTTTATCATTTCAGGGTATGATAAGTGGGATGAAATGACCCACCGGCATGCCGGGTCTGTGAAACCTTACACGGCTCCTATTGCAAAGGTGGCTTAACTCTAAAGTTAAGAGCCGAAGTCCTAGCGATATAGAATGGAATAAACGTTTGGTAGTCAAAATTCTGACTTCTTTATATTTCTTTCGCCCATTAAAAAAACGAAACTTTATAAATTTACTTCCTTTAGCTGATTAAAAAGGTTTTGTTCAATACACACTAAAAATGAAGGATTATTTTTAGGGGGAGGGGGATACAGGGGGATACAAATGCGCTTTAGAACCCTCGCATAAGCCTGATTGCAAACTTCCACATTTTTACGAGTCTTTTATTCTTATTTTCTTATGTAGAAATCAAGTATTCTTCAGTTTCCAACGAAACTTCTTTTGAACCAACTGAAAAAGTAAAGGAAGTGAAAGCGGAACAAGAATTGCCGTTGGTATTCCCACCAGCAAGACAAAGAAATGACAACCCTGTCAAAGTGAAAGTTGATCCAACACCACCAGAGCCAGTTGCGCCTGCACCTAGATCGTGGGCAAGTCTGTTCAAAGCACCAGCTGTTTCAAAAGTGTCTGCTGAACCGGTCCTTCCACCAGTTCAGACACCACCAGCTGTGACGCCTCCACCAGCTAACTGTGATCCTGATACTTACAAGTTAGCTAGTAAGTTCAATGTCTTCATTTTCTATGTTCCTGAAATACAAGTGTAGAATTTTTACTTTTCACTTTTAATTCTAATTTAAAGACCTATGTCAAAGACTAACTGGGGAATAGTAGTAACCAGGTTTGTTTCAGCTGCGATTTTTTTTTTCTTTTCTCTGCTATTGCTTTAGTCAAAAGAACCCACAGGGCTATGCCAATAAACACAATAGTAACAACTACAGTTGACTCTCGCTAACTCAAAATTCACGAGACCACGGTTTTTCCTCGAGTTACGTATAGTTCCACGTATGCAGAGTTCGAATTGTAGAGGTCATTGTACATACAATTCGATTTATAAAGGAAATGAGTTGTAGAGGTAAGCCAAATGAAAATTAAAGCGAAAGAGGCACAAAATCGCTAAATTTATTCCCTACAACCACTAAAAAGTTAAGAATAACTTTTAGTGTATTTTAGACTTGATATATCAAGACTCGACTTTCAAATGTCAATAATAGATTCAGTTTGCTAGGAAATAAACAACTGAACATTAACAAAATCCGATACAAAATATGTTAAACAAAGTAATAGACATCGAAGTTTACACGTTGCATCCTGTATACCGGGGTTTCGACTAACAGAGGTCCTTTGGAGCAACTTCGAGATGCATAGGTAAACTTCGACTTGTGGAAGTAAAGTGAAAATTAAATATCGACTTTTCTACTGAATTTTGAGTTATAGAGGTAATTTTTGGGTCACTTGATTTACAATGGTAAAATATAACCGCAAAATTTTTTCGAGTTATGTATTTTTTCTTCGACTTGGACAGGTTTTTCCAAGGAGATTGAAAATGATCCGAGATTCCGAGGATTTCGAGTTATCGGAAGTTGACTATATTAAAAAACAGATGAACCTTTTGAACCACATAAACAAACTAGCGAGAAAAATCTTAGCCTATAGACTGTAGCCTTAGCACATATACCCCTAAATAGACAAAACAATCACTGTTCAGCATATTTCAGACACCCAAGGATATTATCTCTTAAATTTGTTTCGTATCAAGCACCAAACAGAACATACTTTCATTTAAAAATTCACATTGGGCATGAATTGGACTATCGTTGTTCTTAACATGACATACATAATTTCTTCTTTCATCAAGATGCAAATTTTCGGAGTATTGTTTATTTCACGATTTACTCCATAGAGTGGCATCGTAAAACCTTCTGTGTGGGTATAAAAAATAGTAAGTTTAGCATATGTTTGTGCTTAGTATTTAAGCCTCCGTGAACATTGACCTACTTTAATCTTTTAACCATGAAAAAAGATCCAGAATAACCTTTGGGTAAAAATTGTTTTTGCTAAGAATATACAACCGAATCCCTAATTGCCTCTATATATGCTGATTTTGCCAACCTAACAGTTTTTTCTAAGTGCCCTACTATATTCACTAACCTAGCGCTTCTCAAAGAAAGTAGTCAGTAAAACTCCCTTAATTACTCGGCTATGTGTCAAAGCAAAAAAAAAAGAATGAAGAACAGTTAAAGTATTTATTATTAAATAGTAAATAGTAAAAACTATTTTATTTATTAAATAGTAAAAACTATTTATTTATTTGTAACTTCATTATTTTTTCAAGGGTCGAAACTTTATATTTTCTTAGGATTCTTTCTTATCTGGGTAGTGCATCTACAAATATTTGTTCCCTGATTTTTTTCCCATCTAGGTGTTGAATGATGTTTTTCTAGTAAAAGTTTTTTTCAATTAATTATCCCAGCATTACCTATTTATATACTATCATAGGTAATAAATTACTTCACTGCTTTTCCTCAGCATTGAAATTAGTCATTAGCGTCCCCGATTTTTGGAAACTTTAAACTTATTGGGTACACAAATTAGCAAGCTACTGCTTCGACGTCAGATTTATAGACGTCCGACCCTGCTATCGAAGCACCAACTTTCCCCTTGTTGGGAACTATGATGTCTCAGAAATTACACATTTTCTTAAAAATTCTTCCAATCAGTCTTGGAGGGAGGACAAGGTCTCCCTTTGTGCGCAAGAATGTTGGTGAGAGTATTAAAAAGTTTATTTAAAAAAATTTAAGTAAAACAAGTCACCTTAACTGGCTCTTCATTTATGTGGGATGGCACAGCTTATTTCTTTTGAGAAGAACTAGAACAGCTTTGACCACTTCTAGCTACAGTAGCTTATTCATTGTACTTTTAGTACAATTGAAAGCCAGCAACACAGCTACCTCGTGCATTTTCCCCATTTTGTCAAAACTGCAACCAAGTTTGCATATGTTCCCCACCCTTGCTGTGTCAAAACGTTGAAAACACAAGACTAGACTTCGTATATCAGTTTTGGTAAGATGACTGTAAAATGTTGTTCCGATCCACCAGACATTAAATAGACTTGTTAATAGGGATGAAATTTTTGTATCAGGGTGCTTACCAAACAGGAATGCATGCACCCCTAGGGATGCGAAAAACATTTCTAGGAATTTGAATTTAGGACAATAATCCTGGGGTTGGTTTGAAAGGGTTTTTGTACAATATTGATGCGGTGCTTATATATATATATGTATATATATATATATATATATATATATATATATATATATATATATATATATATATATATATATATATATATATATATATATATATATATATATATATATATATATATATATATAAAGATTTCATTTTTCTAAAAATATTAAAATATATCTTAGAAGGGAATCCTGTTATGACATTCAAAGCGATGTAAGCCAAGATGGAGATTAGAAGTCATCAGGTAGATATATATATCATGTATGTACGTTTGACCGTTTTAAAAGAAAATAACTATTAAAGATTATTGAATTGTATAGCTAAAAATGGGTTTGGTCCTAAGAGAGTTTCTCCTGTGGGGAAGGAAGGGGGTTCCTTTATGCCAATCACTCGATCTCTCAGACCCAGCTTTCACTCGATTAGGAATGTCTTATCTCGACAGTGAATGCAGGCATCCAGCATGATTTTTTAAACATGACATTGATTCAGTTTTTATTTTCTTGATGTACGGTTACAGCTTCATTCAATTCACAAGTCTTGTCGACAGAACAGAGAATTCTTCCGTTTGAGTTGGATTTATGTTGACAGTAGAAGCATTGGAAAAACAACATAAATGTCGTCTTTTGACGAACACAAAAAACTGTTTGCTCTCTTTTTGGTCCGCAGAGAAACATAACATTTTGGCAAGCAATACAAAATGAAATAGAAACTGCCAATAGTTTGGATTGTGACAACAACTTTAATGTTTGGCATAAATTTAATACTCTAGAAGCACTCTTAATTGTTTTTTTTTTTAATACAAAGATTTTGAGACATAGTTATTAGACAACAACGTTGTCTAATAATTCCACTACGTTGAAATTAGACAACAATTAATAAAAAACAAAAATTGCTACCTTCTTTTGAATAGATGCATAGGGCCATCATTTTACGCTAAGAAGGTCTGACAAAATTAAGTGGCATCACTTAATATTTTGTTTATAATCCTTATGAAAATGAGCATCACATCTTCAAAACATATAAGTAAAAACTTACAAAAATAGAAAAAGAAACCAACAGTTCATCCACCGGGTAATTACTTCTTTATTGATAAAGAGAAACGTATGTTCTTAGTTGATTTTTGCATTTCTACCGACATCAATGAATAGCCGATTATGCAATTAACTAATCAATTTATTTCAGTACACTTGAATAATTATGCGTTGGTACACGAGGGTCTTAATCTTCAGCCCCGAGGTCTTCTCAACAAAGGCAACTACTGTTACATCAACGCCGTTCTTCAAGGTTTAATGGGCTGTCCACCATTTTATAATATGATCAGAGCCATCGAACCTATCGTCAAAATGAAGGATACGTCAGCGAAACCTACCCCTGTAATGGAAACTATGTATGTATTTAACGCTTTATCTGACCCTAGAAAAATGAGAAAGCTTGACTTTTGATCCTATTGAATTTCTTCTTATTATTATTATTTCTCAAACTTCTTGTTAAATTAAAAAAGTTTATTTTTATATTTTAGTAAAGAGCGAAATTAAAACTTAAAAATTACTGTAAATAAAATAAGAGATTTGTTATAAAAAATTGCTGTTAGAAGCCCCGAAGGATCGAATTTTGATTTCGGAGTCAATAAATAAAAACATGATAGAACGAAAACGAAAACATAAAAAGACAAAAAACTACATGACCTGCAAAAATAACAAAATCTAAATTATCAGAATAAAAAATTATTCGGTAGTCAATTATTAAACTGGGAATTGCCGTAACAAGTGAAAAGGATAAAAACTATCATAAAAAACAAAAAAAGAGTAGATATAAAAAAATTAAATCAAAAGGAAAAAAAGCAAGCGCACAAATGCAAAACTTAGGTAGCCCCTGTAAATGCAAGTCCCTGGTGTTAACTAAAGTTCAACTAATGAAAATAATACACATTTTCAAATATGAATTCTTCAAACTTTTTTTTTTGCATGCTTGAACAATGATGCCCTGTAATGCAGTTACAGATCTTCTGATTCTTTGCCCTTCGGACGAGAGTGCTACGTGTGATTGGGGGCAGGTCATACGACGCTTCCCGTGTTTTTTCCGAATATTTCTCTGGGTCAACTCTGGATGAGCTTAAAGAGTCATACCGCTGACCCACGTCGCTAACCAAATAATTAGCAACAACAGGTCTTAGCCACCTGCGTCAAAGGATATAGGATTGCAAGTTTGGTGTGCTAACCTCTTGGCTAAGAGAGAAATTCAAATTTTTCACTTTAAGACATTAGTTATCACCAACATGCTATGTTTGGTACGCTCTAAAAAGACAAGTCTAATACAAGTCTCTATGTCCATTTCCTAGAACATGAAGATTCTTTTTATGACGTATTAACTCATAGTAGGGACGTTTACAGCCAATGGGATGGTCTCATATGCCTCATAGAGGCAGCAATGCCCACTTAAAATTCATCCTAAGTGATTTTTTTTTGTTATTGGGCTTCTGCATCTTTTTTTTCATTGTTTCATAAAAATCTTTTTCTCAAGATCTGTAGAGCCGCCTGAAGATAAAAGCAAGTGTATGTGTTTGCGTTATTTCGAGAAAAGGCTTATATGCATGACCCACGCTACCCCAAAATCTCGAAATTTTTTGTAGTTTTTTTCGTGCCCCCCTCCCCTCTTTCTGTCTAAATTAGCTTTTGTGTATGTGGTTGTTGCCGAGAAGCAGTGGCTTAAAGTTGGCGGCAGTTTAACACGGTTAACGGTGTACTTGAATTCGCCGATTTTAAAAACTGACTTATTGAAATAAAGATAGGGGAATGTTTCAAATATTCCAGGAAGCTTTTCCATATTCCAGGATTTTCATTATTGTTGTCTTTAAAGTTAATTTTTCCTTTAGAAATAGGTTTGTGAATATAAGATTAACGTCAAAAAAATTGATACAAAGATGAAAGAATACCATCTTTTCATCATGACGCTTTTCTAGAACGTATATCATTGGGTTTTTTTTTCAAGACTTTCTAAAAATTTATTATATTTCCATTCGGTTATAAATCAGGTGAATTTGTCCGACATGTATTTCAGCCGTATTTTTCTTAGATGGCTAACAAGCCATCGTTTTTAGTTCTAGGTCTGTCAATAAATCTAAAAGTGACAGTAGATGCTATATATGCACTTCTACATTTGAACGGTTCTGCAAGTGCGCCAGTGAAACAATTAGAAACGAATTCATCTAATCGCGGGCCATATATTTATACAGGGGTGTCGAGTGTGATTCCTTCTTCCATTCCAGAAAAAATTAACAATACAGTTACCCATTTATTATTATTAATTTCTTAAAAGCTAAATGAATTCATTTGAATTGCTTTTTGAGTCTTGACAATGTTTACATAGTTAGAGGACATGTCGCAAGAATGTAGCCGGAATTCTACTTCTGAGACCAAAACACTTATTTCTGTGGTTTCATTCCGGCTATAGTAAAACTATATATTTTTAAAGTGACAATGATTTTATTGGGGGGGGGGGCGGACCCTACTCTTGGGTGTGACACTGATTTTGTTTTCTAATCACTCAATCTCACAGCATTAAATCATTATCATGATAGATTTGTTTGTTACCTTTTAGCTACATTACCAAAACATTTTTTTTTTCAAAAAATTACCAAAGTACATCTTTTGATAGAAATCGATTTTAAGGAAACCTTGAGATTTCTGATCTTACTTCTTTGCCGTTTTTGCTAAATGTCTTTCTTTATTCTATTCTGTCTCTCTTTATTCAGTGGTGTAAATTCTCAAGTGAATATAAGCATATTGCAGAAGTTTTTCAAGTAACGTTAAAATAAAAGTTCAAAATAGGGATAAAATCCTTTTTAATAGACAGTGTATAGAAAATTCACAAAAAAATACCAGATATTTCGGTGACATATACAGTCACCAACACATACATATACAGACAAGGCAGTGTGGTCTCCGAAATTATCCACGTTTTTCAAGTAGTTTCCAAAAATGGAAAGGACACATTTTCAGTTGTCAATTTGTGTACAGTTAAGAGAGGAGTGTGGAGCTGCATAGTGTCCTGGTTTTGCATTCTTCGTTTGGGTTCATTATTATGTAGTTTTTCATGAAGCATTTATTTTATTTCAGGGTTTCTTTTGTGAGCGAGTTTGTCACTCTCCCTCCGCCCATGTCACCTAATCCAAAAGCCAAGAAATCAATGAAGCCATCGGCTGAATTCAGTCATGGCTTGCCATTTGAGCCATCTATAGTATATAGCCTGATGCAGACCTTTAATGCTTTTAAAGAAATGGGACGTCAAGAGGATGCTGAAGAATTACTCACTGTTTTATTGAATGCTCTTAATGATGAAATGATTGAGGTATGAAATCCTTTCTTTTCCTTTTTTTAAGTGGAAATTATCTTTGTGCAGAAAATTGTCATAATAATCATCCGAATTTCAGCATATTAACTTCTTTGAGACAGGAATGATGTGCGAAACTCTAATTTTGATTGAAAATTGACTTTGTTTTTATTTTATCGTCGGAATTCGTAGAAGCTGAGGGTTTTGCAAAAGACAGCTGCAGATTTGGGGAGAAACTGCGAGCTGGACGAAGCCACGTGGATTATTTAATGAACAGATTTATGGCATGTAATCCACAGAGGCTCTTTGTGGCATATAATTGATTTTAAGGGCTCTTCGAGGGCAAAAATCTTTAAGAAGACTGATCTAGACTGTCACTTTACAAACTGAGTTGTGAAAAATGCTTTGTTGAAATTTTGGAAATTTTAACACTAGATTATGCAACTATAGTTGCTCGAAAGTCTGAATCTCGGAGGAGGTATCTCAGTGTTGTTGTTTTTTTTTTTTTTTTTTACAGAAAAGGGAAGAAGAAGAAAATAATGGTCCTAGTCAACTCGTTTTTAGATCCCCCGCCCTCCTTTGTCCATACTTTTTTACATACTTTGTCCATATTTTTGTCTTTTTAGGGACAATTGGTACTGGCTAGAAGCCAATAAACAGCTTTTAATAGGGTTTGCACGCACCATACAGTTGTATGAATTTGTTGCCTCTATGACGATTCTTTTGAGTTCTTGCGACAAAGTAGGCATGTTGGTGCTGCGTGTTTCGAATCAATGTTGAATGTAAATTAGATTTTTTTTTTTTTTTTTTTTTTGTCAGTTTAAGGGGATTCGATACCTTAGAATCATTTTGTGACCCTCAGCATCGGCTGACCGTCTCAAAGACAAAGGACCCATTATTTAATTCTCCCAGGGGACTGTTTTTTCTGCTTAAAGATTTCACCTGTTTCGTCAAATCCATTGAACCCTCCTCCATTATTGTCAAATGGAGATGTTAATCAGCCATTTTTTGGATTCTTCTTTGGCTTAACTTCAGAAATGATGTCTTTGTTTTTAGACACTCAAATGTAACTTTATTTATTTAACTCTAGTTATTTGTGGTCAATGCTTGTTACTCTGTGCTGTCTGAATCGAAGGCTAGCCCGAGTCGTCTGGTTTTCCACACCTTGTGTTTTGTTTGAGTTTTGTGAGGCGTACTAGTAGGAGTTTCGTGTAAGATGGGTCTTCGAAGGTTTCAATAAAACAGCTATAAAGTAATCGGGGGTTGGGTGGAAATGTGCTTTGGGAATCAGTGTGCGAGTGCCTCCTTCTTTGAAAAGCTAAGGCCTTTTCAGTGAATAATTGAGCTCTTTTTTATCTTTACTCAGTAAATATATGAATAGAATAGATGAGATCATTCACTTTTAGAACTGATATTTGGTATTATTAGTTGTAAAATCGCCACTGAATTGATTGCTTTTCTTTCTTTTCTTTTTTTTTAATGAGACATTGGTATTTACGCATTTTATTATCCATAATTTTAATTTTCGATCTGGAAAAATAATACGTATGTTATTTATGGTTTTGACTTGAGTATGCTGACTTGAGATTCACTTTACGATTAGTACTAACTAATTTATATAATATTTTTTAGTTCGTAAAACTAGTTTCCAAACCAATGCAGAATGGCATAGACAAGCCGGTAGAAAATGGTAATGTTGAGGAACCAGAAGAATGGCAAGTTATTGGACCTAAAAACAAGGGAACAGTAACCCGTTCAGCTACAATCTGTAGAACTCCAGTTGGTGATTTGTTCCTTGGTCAAATGAGATCGGTTCTTCAAACTGAAAAGGGCATGTGTACTGCAACGCTTCAACCTTTCTTTACTCTGCAGCTGGACATCCAGGTTGTTATTTTCTGCTATCTATAAGTTGTCTCACTTTATATATTTGTTTTTTTTCTTGTGCAAAAAAAATTATATTTCCCAAATTAGTGTTTGCTTCCGATTCCTTGGATATGTTTCCCCTTTAGGTTCGGTGTTCAAGTACAATTTTTTTCGTATGGCAGTTTATATATATATATGTATATATATATATATATATATATATATATATATATATATATATATATATATATATATATATATATATATATATATATACATATACTACGATTGGTTCTTGGTCATCAATCTGCTAAGACCGTGTTTCTGTGATGAAAATCCTTATTCCTCTAGTTTTAATTTTTACACTCCGGCTCCTGGGGACCAAATACCGCTTATAATGTCCCGTACAAAACAAGTTAAGTCGTATCATCTCATAAGGCGGAGAGGACCTTAAAGAAGGCTTTGAAAATAGGATTTTTTGTAAAAGGAGCCTTTGAACTCCTTACTTCTCAGCACTTAAGAGAAAAAGTTGACAATTACAAAAAAAAGAAACTGAGGTTTGAGGAACTGAATCCCCTGATAAGCATCAAATCTTTTCTTTTTTTTTTTTTTTGTGGTCAGATATGTTAGACCTCAAAGTCTGGTCAGATTTACCGTTTTCTTCCAGCGTTTTAAAAGCGTACCTGTGTGAATAATAAAATGTTTTTTTTTAAAGATATGCTAGGCTCACAAGCAAATCAGAGAACATTATTTGGGTTAGATTAGTGATTACTAAAGAAGTGAATCTACTTTTAGGAAGCCTTTATATCCCTCCACGGAATAGTTCTTGTAGGTCAGAAGATATTTGGTTTATATTAGAAAGTGAATTATCAGAGTACCGTACTAATTTCCCTGATGATCATTTTGTGTTAGCTGGTGATTTAAATGCATATACGGGAGCAGAACGAGAACTGAGTAATTTGGTGGCTAGAGGAGAGGAGGATTTAGTACCTCCAGCTTATGGAATGCCACGGAGCAGCAGGGACGCTAAAAGGAAGTTGAATGTTTATGGGCAAAGGCTGCTGACACTGTGTGGAGATGGGAGTATTTAGTGAAAATGGGAGGATTGGTAAGGATAGGGACAGGGGTGAGTTTACTTGCGTCTCCGGGGCCCGCCCTAGTGTGGTCGACTATGCTCTGCTCTGTGTTCGTTTTGGGATGGAACAGCTGTGCCTAGAGGTTTTGAACTGGGCTGGTTCGGATCATTTGCCACTGAAGTTGGGGATTAAGTTAGAAGCTAATTGTCCACTAGGTCTAGCTACAATAGAGGCAATAAGTGGTCAAAAGGAAGGAAATAATGGCGGGAGGATTAGGAAGCAGCTTGTTAGGGAATGGGGTGCTGAGGAAAACCTAGGAATAGCGGAAATATTTTCACAGGAGAGTATTCAGATGGAATTAGTGAGGTTAAAGGAGGCGGAGTGCTCGGTTGATAAGTTAGCAGAAGGTTGGGACTTATAAATAATTTATTAAAGGAAAATTAGTTAAAAAGAGGAAAAAGGAAGTAGGGTTTTTTTATGTGCCAACAGAGGAAAGTGGAACTACACAATATATTAGATTTAATGAATTTAGAAAATGACCCTAGTAAGAAGGACCACCTTTTCTACAATTTAGAACAGGTAGAAGAGAATATAAGAGGCTAATTGAAAGAAAAAAGGGAGTGACTAGAGAAAAGGAAAGGCAGGCATTGACCTCGTCATACAAGGATAGTAGAATGAAAGAATTCTGGAGGATGGTGAAAGAGGAAGGTAAAACAGGGGGGATAACTAGCCAAGAAACACCAGAGCCTAGTTTATGGCCAGCATATTTCAAGGAAAGAGGAGGTCACTGCAGTGATCTACAAGAATTAGATGGAGAGGTTGTCCTACCAATGAAGGAGTATGATTATGAATTATTTGAGGATATATAGGAAAGAGAGGTTAGAGTGTCTTAAAAAAAATGGAAGGAGGATCGGCACCAGGAATTGATTCCAACTGAAGTATATAAAAGATTTGTATAATGGTTCCTACCTGTGTTGTTAGTACTATTCAGTCGGATTCTTTCTCTTCATCAGTGGCCTTCGGTATGGAAGAAATCTCTAATAGTGCCTCTTTTAAAAAAAGAGGATCCTGGGAGCCATAAAAATTATCGTCCAATTTCGCTAATGTCAACGGCAAGTAAGATTTTAGAGAGAATAATTGATTATCTAGGTGGCAAGTAAGATTTTAGAGAGGATAATAGATTAGCTAGGTGGCTAGATTAGCTAGGTGGAAGATAGTAAGGGAAATGTATGTAGGTACAAAAAGGATAGTTAAAGTAATAGGTAAAGGTTTGTCAGAAGAGTTTGAATTTAAAAGAGGAGTCAAGCAAGGTAGTATTTTGTCTCCAAGATTATTTTGTCAGGTATATATTAATGATATAGTAGAATATTTTAGAAAGAAATGGCCACCAAGGGTGATGTTGAGAACGTATGCTTTATCAGTAATGCTTTTTGCGGATGACTCGGTTTTGGTAGCCTTGGTAGGTCGAAGTTCGCTAGTAACCCTTAGATGCTAATAGATGTTCTAAGTGATTATGTTGAGGAAAAGAAAATAACTTTAAATGTTAAGAAAACAGAAAAAGCAGTATTTGGAAAGGGTAATAAGAGTTGTCAGACGGACCAAAAGTTTTGTTATAGAGGAAAGGAAACTCAACAAAAAAAAAGTTTTAAGTATCTAGGAGGAACTCTGATGGAGAATGGACGTTGGACAGAGCATATAAAACAAATGATAAGGAGAGGAAAGGCTGCCTCATCAGCACTACTAAGAAATAAAACTTTGATAAGTGCTAAAGATATAAAAATGCATAAAGAGATTTTCAACATTTAAGTTCTGCCAGTAATGCATTATGGGGCAGAGCAGTGGGGTTATAAAGCTGCCAAGCAGTTGGAGAGTATCCAGCTTCAGTATTATAAAAGAGTAATCGGGGTTCATCAGACAACTCACAAGCAAGTAGTAAGAGGGGACATAAGGCTATTTTCTCTAAGGAAATATAGAATAGGGCAGATGTTCCGGTTCTGGAGGAAGGTTATAGAGCTGCTGAATGATAGACTAGTAAAGCTAGCATATTTAGAATTATTTCAGTTAGGGAGGAAAAAAAGCATGGCCTTTTCAGATACACCGTATATTAAATAAGGTAGGCCTATCCCACCTGTGTCATGAAGGATTAGGTGTACCGGCCTACTCATAGATATAGCAGTGCACGCTACAAAAGTTATAGAATACCAAGAGGTCCAGCTGGGACTCGCTACTGTAGAGTCACCAGAAAGGCTTAGTTCCTATAAATAAATAAAACTTAGTTTTTGGTCTTGAAACTTATTTCAAGATAAATTTAACAGCTAGATGTCTTAAAGTATGGTTCCAGCTCAGAGTGAATAGCCTTCCAGTGTATGGTTGTTGGAAAGTATTTGATAGAAATAGAGGTTTAATGGATTCCGAGTACTCTTGTCCCTTTTGTAATCAGGGTGCTGAGGATGTAAACCATCTTCTCACACGGTGCCGGGGGCTTTCAAGCCTAAGAGAGATTTTTTTGGAAAGGATGCCCCTTCTCTATCTGGTATGCTTGAGTCGATGGCAAAACCCGTGATAGGGGCAGTTTGCAGCTACCTTGAGGAAGTTTTGAAATAAAGGAAAAGTTTGTAGTTAAAAAATAACGAGATGAAACTTTTAGTTGTTTGTATAAATTTGTTTTCTTGTTTTAATAGTTGAAGCTCATTATTTTTACTAAGTTGATTGAATTTTCATGTACATGCCCTTTGGCTTTTAAATACATTATCTATCTATTCTAGATTGAGTGAATATATAGAGGTAACCAAATCCTATTAACACTCAAATTGGATTTAGAAAAGGGTTGTCAACAGAGCTTTTCGACCACGAGGCTGGTTGTCTAGATTATCTTAGCATTTGAGCTGGGGCTCGTCCCCGCTGCTCTATTTGTGGATCTAACGAAAGTTTTCGATACTATTGGCCATCAAAAGGTGCGATTGACTAAAAGAGTAGGCTTGAAGACCGGATCTTTAAAATATAGTGTTGTCTCATCCATTTCCAACGAAATGTGGCGTACCCCAGGGATCTATCGATGATCTTTTGCTTTTATAAATTTTTACTTATCAAATAAAACTATATTCGTTTTTATCACAGGTAGGTACTATCTGTTTGTGGATGATAGCTTGCCTCTTGTCTTTGGCCCATCAATTGAACTTTTGTGAATGGGAAACAGTGCCACATGAGTTCGTAGATTCGGCTCATACTGAAAATACGTAGCTTGAAAAACCAAAAGTATTGTTTGGGATTTATTCGTAAGACAAAGTACTTGGGGTTTATTATCGATGAGAATTTGTCATGGAAAAAGTATATTAAAATTATATCCGCAAAGTTATCTAGATCTCTGTTTATTTCGTGCCAGCTTAAATATTTAGTTACAGGAAAAACCATTTAAACTGTTTATTTGGCTGTATTTTATCCGTGTGTTTTTTATAGGTACTCACTGTGGGTAAGCAACTTTATACCATAAATTCTCAGTTTATCTTCTTTTTCATAATTTCCAAATCTTCTTCTACATAAGGATGATAATAAATACTTAGTTTAAGAATTTTTTCAAAAGTAAGCACTGATGTTGGAAAAACAAAAAATTTCGGGAACTAGTGCCTTCGTCTATAAATATTTTAATAATATACTAACCTCTGTAATTTTCATTTTTCTACAAATAGCGATTTTCACAGTTTTGAACATTATGCAGGAAATCCCGCTTATAACTCGAGGATCATATATTGCAAGAAATCTTGCACCTTATATGTGGAATATCCAAGGTAAAATTGACGAAGCTGTGTATCTTGCTGGATTCTAGACCACAGTGAAAAGATTTTTCCTCATAAAATGATAAAGAAGAGTAAGGTCTTTTTGTTTCTCGATTCTGTTTCCTTATTCTCTTGTTTCTATTTCTCTTATTTCCTTTTTTTCAATTGGTGATTTTCTTTCCTCGTTTCCTTATTTGAATCTTCTTTACATAATTAACAGCATGTAAAAATTGTTTTTGTCCTGCTAGTGTAACATTTCCCCATGGACTTCCTTACAGATGAATCAAATTATGCTCTAAAAATATTATGCTCTAATATTTATTGTGAGAGTCGTCCCCCCGGGAGGGGGGGGCGGAGTCAGTTATTCAGTATTTGTAATTTAGAGATTTTTTTTTTCATTTTACTATGACTAGGTACCCCTTTCAATCTTATTCGATTGTTAAACATACTTTATAGACTGCTAATTGTGACCTACCTCTCCCCCTCCCCCTCAATACGAGTGTTGATCCGAGGTACCCTATCATTTCTTGAGTTTTCAACTTTTAACTTCTAAGTTATGATATCTGTAGACAAAGACAAAATTTCAATTGGATTTCACTGACTTCAGATTTTAGTTAACACCAGGAAAAAATCTTGCCATGCGTTCTTTTTTTCGCTGTTTGTGCCCAGATTCTTCGAATTGTCGGGATTAAATATTTTTTACCTAGAAATAAAATCTGATTATACATACATATATATATATACATATATATATATATATATATATATATATATATATATATATATATATATATATACTGTTCTATTAATTTTCTTCTTCTTTTTGGGATTAATGTGGCTACGCTTTCACATAAAGTCATCAATAAAACCCAATTCTGAGTCCTGCAGTGTGTTGCTTCTGCTGAGTCAAATTCCGGGTTCCGTATTACCGAGTTGAGATGAACCCACTGCGTCACTACAGGACCAATAATTTTCTTTATTTTTAGAATGAGAAAGTCAATACTGTCAGTGAAGCCTTGGACATGCTTGTAGTCAAAGAGCCTTTAATTGGATACGTTGATCCAAAGAATAAAAAGGAGATAAGTGCCTCTCGCCAAACAACACTTGAAGCACTTCCCCCTGTTTTGATGCTCCACTTAAAATGTTTCCTGTATGATAAGCACGGAGGTTGCCAAAAGCTTATGAAGAAGATTGATTTTCCTTTGGATTTGGAGATTCCAAGAGGTAGGTCATCTATATTCAGTTTCATGTAACAAATTTGTTTCTTTGTATCCAAGTTTGTTAAAATGGCGTTTCAGTTTCTTACTATCTCTCAGCGGTTAGGGTAAAAGATACTTTTTCGGAATGTTAAAGGAGTATTTTCAGGTTAGGGGGAATGTAGGCCGGAAAAACACTCAAACAAAGTAATTTGATGCTAATAAATGTTCATTCTTTACTGTTTCAAAGGAGTTGCTTTTTGAATTTTTCATACCTTACACAGGGGTCAGTATAAACTTTCTAAAAGACATTTGTCCTTTATAGTTAACTGAACTGATGGAGTTAATGATAATTATAGTACATATTAAATCTCCACGAATTATGCTTTAGTCCTTATTAATTTGGATGATTTTGGAACTTTTAGAATGCGTTGGTTCACATAACTAATCTTTTACTCTGTTTACGTTTATTCGACGGTATCTAACGTGTACGTTTTACTTTATTCTTTTATCCCTACTCTCGGCTGTGGTCGTAACCCCCTATCCTTAGAAGAGATTTTAGTCATCTATACTTTAATGCAAATTGCATATGCTTATCAAAGCTACTATCGTTCCTAACTTGTAATCTTGTTACTTGTGACATCGCTTAACAAGATCAGTTGAATTGTAAGTTTATTGAGTCTTTGGCTGCCAAGAAAGGGTAGATTTTTCAAGAAAGGGTAGAATAAAAACACTACCTGCCAGAGAAAATATGAAATTCTTAAAAGAACAGGTTAGGAAGCCATTTCATTTGTGATTAACAATGTGGTAACAGCAGCACCGAATACATCACTTTTCATGTTGTATTCTAATATTTCGTTAGGTGCATAATTAGCCAAATCCCAATACAATTTTAACCCGGTTCTTAGAGGTAAACGCAAGTCCTAACTTGTGGAAACAATCAGATTTATGCCGCAAAGTATGCTGTCAAAATTCTTAACTTCAAGTTGGTGCATTTTCCGTAATATTGAGAACTTGTCCTCCAAGACAACTCTGTCCTGTGCTATTATAACAAATTGGTCGGCCAGGAGGCTGGCAGTTGATGAAAATGGCTAATGCCATCCTGTCATCCGAAATGGGGCCTGCATTGGGAAGCGTTCAACTGTTTTCAAAGGGACCGAAGTCAGGCCTGACACAAGTTTGACGTCACTCTGTGACAGTTCGACGAAGTCGAAGCCTGACACTCTTGTCAGGAGAATTTGGAGCATTGAAACGTCTCATAGTCTTGGTTCCCAAAATAATGTGGAAAAGAGAAATTGCCGCGTTGTTGCTCCTCATGCAAAGTATAAATACTTACCAGTCAGAATTCATATGATATGTTATAATTCTGTGTTAATAAGGGCATTTATTTTTGTTATCGGATACTTATCTGATTATTCGTTTACAACTTTATTCCCGAATAAAGTTTTTATAATTACTTATGAGTAGTAGAAAGTTTCTTGTTAAAATGAATTTTTATCTTGAAATTTAATAAAGGAAGGAAATTAATTATTGAAGCGATGTCCATCCAAGTCATGCGCAGAACCAAATTTCTTCAGGTGACAGTGAGGGGAGGGGATAACTGACAAGAAAGATTTATGTTTTTGGTGTCTGACAATCATTTTGGTGTTTTTAAAACGCCCAATCTATCCGCATCCATAAAACCTGCATTAATTTAGCTTTCCTAGGACTTATTAAAATTGCCTATAAGTCATATGTGACTTATAAGTTTTTAATAAGATATTTAAATAAGTACTGAATTTTAGCAATTAAGTCGGTGTGTAAAATAATTTTGCTTCAGTTCTAGGTCTCGGAATTTTTTTCTCGTGTTTAACTTTTCAGTTTGTTTTATTTATAAATCTTTGCTGGGGAAAAAAATAATGGTTTACTTTTACTCCCCATCTTTAAAGGCTTTGGTTTCTTAATGTGATTGTTGATTCTCGACAATCTAAGGTCGTGCTCCTTAGGGCTTCTTTTAATTAAACGCAATAACAAGCGATATTCTGTTGGATTTAAGGATATTCGGTACTTTAAAATTGTTTTGTAAGCCTCAGCATCGGCTGGCTGTCTCAAAGTTAAAGTGTCCATTAGCGAATTCTTCGAGGGGACTAGCCACCATCGAGTGTTACTGAGAATCTGTGGGTTGACTATGAAATTTAATTGAGAAGGCAATGAAATTTTACGTCTTTTGTGTTGGCAAGGTTTTAAATCCAAGCAAATAGAATTATAGGCTTCTAAAGCTGCCAACTCGATCAAATAAAGTTTCCTTTGAGTAGGTTTTTGGTGTTTTCCCTAGCAGGTATGCTAGGGAAAACACCAAAAACCTACTGCCCTTTCCTGAATTTAGAAAATAATATTCTACTCCGTTTAATCGAAAAAATTGAGTTCACACTTTCTAATGATTTAAGTGTCATTAAAACTTTATCTCCAGCACAAAACAGGAGAAACTATATGGTTTTTCCAAGATTTCCAAGAGTAGGCTTCGGCTTCTAGATTTTTGTCATTTATTCAGATCTTTTATTTAAGTTCCGATATCTTATTCAAGGTCAATACCGTCCAATCAGTTCTAAATAGTTTGGCCACAAAACTAATAAAGTGCATAATGGACAAAATAGGGGATTCTTTAAGGTATAGAGATCCCTTAGTCCAATAATCGTCCTTCATGGGATAAAGAAATTCAATTAATAGGAATAAGTCTTTGAACACTTGCATTTGTAAATTTTGGCGGGCTTGTGACTTATGAAAATGAACTCCACTTGATAAATTTTTTTCTATGATTCAATGGCAAACTTCTATGTGTAATAAGTTGTTCAAGCTCATTGTGTCATCAATAACAAAATCGCAAACAATAATAGGTGCTGTTTCTTCCCATCTGCTACTACTAGTACTAACAAATCACTGCAGCACCAAGATGCCTGAGGCCAACACAGCTGCGCACGCTCCTCCATTTTAATCTATTCAAATCCTTCACTCTTTACACCCTCCCAAGAAGTTCCCATTTCCTTTTAATCTTTCTTTACGACATCCTCACATCCCAGCCGCGGATGACCTGCTTTTCGTTTGGCCCTAGACGATGGGCCGACAAGCAAATATTTGACAATCTGCCATCCTTCATCCGCATAACATGCCCTAGCCATCTCAACCTTTCTTGCATTATAGCCCTAGAAAGCGGGATTGAACCACATTATTCGTACAGCTTACTGGTTGAAATTCGGTCAGTTAGTCGAGTACCCAAAACAATCCGTAGGCAACTCTGGAAAACATCTAGCAAATCGTCCTCATTTTCGGAGCGCCCACGCTTCAGAACCATACTTGACCACTGTCATATCTGTAGCTTACGCAACCTGCTGCTATATTGTCTTTCATCCTCAAAGATCCTGATTTGTCGCTAGTATGTTATCCAGACGACATTCTCAACTTAATTCACACTATCCAGTGGGTAAACGCCGGTTTCGCATGATTGTAATCCGAATATGTGAAGCTTTGACTTGAACTTAATGCCGGAAATTCTGAAATCATATTCTTCAACTGGAAGCAAGCTTTACCTGAAGAAATTCTTCTTTGGAGAGGTAGGATCAATGCAGTTGATCACATAACTTAATTTGATCTTCCGATCGGCTCTTCAAAAAAGCATGTACAGCAACTCCTTTTAGTTCACATGGAAAGTCGATTTGATTCATTTTATGAATCAGTAAACGACTAAGTTGTGTTTCTATCGTCAACTGTTTTAAAACTTTAATTTCGTTGCTCTACCATATTACCCCCTTTTTTGAGCAATTTGATGTGTTAAGACCATGCAAATTTTGAGAGTAAATAGTTTTAACGAAATCTTAGCACTTTGAACTCAATTCTTATACCCCCCCCCCTTTTTTTTCATCTTTCGTCGTTCTAATCTGATTAGTGGTCTAAGAAGTTCGATGAGATTTTAATCAAAGTTCTCTCTTCACTGTTCTGTTTGACAGAAATAATATATTTAATTGCTAAGATCAATGAGCTGCAAGATCTTACCAGATCTGCACTTAGATGAAGCAAAAAACGATGATCTGACCATAAAGAAGTAACATCTCAGTTATAAGATCTTAGTGCTTAGATGAAGCAAAAAGACTGAATAGAAAATAATTTGTATTTAGCACCATCTATGAAAATTCGCACAAATTTTTGTCAAAACTTAATTTAGGTTTCTTCAATTTCGTGAAGTAGCTTCTTCACTTTCCCCTTTGGGCTTAAAATCCAACCTTGTTAGAAACTCTAGTATTTCCGACTCTTGTTATTTCCATAGAAAAACAAGTTGGTGTGTATAATACTTGATTATCGAAGCTGTACCACTCTGGTCTTTGGTACCGCACCTGTAATTAATCCAAGTATTTTTTGTGTGGTTTTAAGTGCTTGTTTATTGTTCTGTTATTGAAACTGAACCATCCTTGGTCTTGGTACCGGACTGGACTTTATCAAAAACAATCAACAAAGTGATGGCTATGTTTTAAGTGTATGCGGTGCATTTGCTATGTTTCTTCTTGGTTTCTTCTTATTTTTAGTTTCTTCTTTCTTTTTGTTTCTCTTTTTCCAGCGTCCGACGTAATCCTTGAGCAAATCAATTTGTTTCTTAAGCCTATTCGCAATTTTAAAAAAGAATCTTTAATAAAAGCAAAAATTCACTAAAAATAGGGGTAAATATCTTTACTTGTGTTTACTTATTTCTAGTAAATACAATTGTTTACGACCGTGGTGGCCTTAAAGTGGTCTTAAACTTTGTTAATTTAATACTGAATTACACCAACAATTTTTTTTTTTTTTTGAAAATTGCATTTAAACTATTTTGTAACTTTTGCCATCAAGACGAATTTACGAAGTATTTTATAGTTATTTTGGCTAACATGTATTAGTTCGATTAAATTTGTCACGGAAATTCTATAATTCCTTGTTTTTATATAATCACATTTTTATATTTTTATTATATATTATATTATATTTTTGTATAATGAAATAGTGTCCAGCATCTGAGTGTATTCGTGATTTCAAATAAGAATCCCTTATAAAAGCAAAAATAACTAAAACTCTTTATGAAGATCGCCAATAATGACTTGGTAAGAAAAAAAATCAGTAATAATATTTTTTTAAATGTATAATAATTTAATATTTAACTATTTAAAATAATTATCGAAATAATTATTTACTAACTTAAATGATTATTGTTTAAATAATTTATATTATTATTTAAATTATGATTAACACATTTATATTTGTTTTGCATAAACGAAGGTGTTGACGACCGTGATAATCCTAGTGCTGTCTCTTTTTTATATATAATACTGAAATGACTCCAAAAAATTCAGTTTTTTGTGAAAATTGTATTTTACTTTTATGCTATCAAGATGTATTTATACGTAGATATAAGTAATATTTTTCAAATGAGCCATTAAACAGTTCTCTATGTTGTTTCAGTGCCCTGCTAGCGCTAGAACGAAAGGAGACACATCAGTGATACGCTGGCTAAAATACCATGTTCTCAGGTTTCAAATTGGGGGGGGGGTTGCTGAAAGCCGAGAGTTACAGATTTTGGTCATGAAATTTCAATAGTAAACTCTTAAGTCTGTTCCACCAACATTTTTGAGGGGTTTCAAGTTCTTTTTCAGAATTTCCTTTTTTTTTTCGTCATTGCTTTTTACTTTTAAGTTTAACATGGATAATAGTTACCATCCCGAATCAGTGTCAAGTTGTGATTCTTTTATATTTGAAAATGAATATAAAAATGCATTTTAATTTTCGGTTACTATGAGCTGTGGTTTTCTCCTTACTAGGCTACATATTTTATTGCAACCATGATTGATAAATAGAAAACGAATTTATTCGGAGAATCCACCTGAATGCCCGGTTTCTATAAAAGATAAGATTCCTCGGTTTTTTTAACTGTACCTTTATTTTTTCACTTTTATTTACTGTACTTTTATTTTTTTATTTTTTTTTTTTACTGTACGTTGTTTTTAATGTACTGTACTTTAACTTTTTCTTACTGTAGAGAAATTTCAAATTGATGGAAAGGGAAAGTTCTCCAATTACTGTTAAAGGCATTTCATTTCATTTATTATGACTAGTTTCTATGCCATTGTTTGAGGTATAAACCGCAAAATTCGAGCTAGGTATTCTCTAGAAGGTAATTAACATGTATTCCGATTTCCAGATGGTTGTATTTATAGCTCTTCTGTTTTTTTTTTCATATACTTTTCAAAATTTTCAGGGAGATAATACAGGTGATTTCAACGATATATGACCCCCCCCCCCCCCCACCCTCCCTGAAATTTTATTATCTATTGGTTTCATAACTTCTTAAAATTTTGTAATTTGCCGTTTGTCTGTTTTGAAGAATTCGCATTCATGCCTTCACAAAAGAATGCATACCCGCCTGCTTTGATCGAGTAATTCCTATTTTTTGTCGGAAAAAAACTTCGTCCATCGAGTATCAGTTGATGCACGAAATTTTGATTGAGTGTGTGAAAATAGCATAAATATATAAAAAAAAAAAAATGTAAACCCAACATACAAGGCTATTAATTTTGGTGATATATACTCAATTAAATCTTAGGAATTAATTGGGGTGTTCCAATCAAAACAGCTTGGAAAATTGTACATGTAAGACTAGAACGGTATCCAGGATTTTATTTTTTTTGGGGGGGGGGTGCAAAAAAACTTTAAAAAACACATCAAAACTTATATATAACCATTTTTGTTATGTTTTTGCGAGTCGGACAAACACTTTGGGGAGGAGATTCAAATCATCAACCCCCCTCCCTCTACCTGGGTACGGTCTTGTGTAAGGCACTATTGGTAAACTTGACCTAAAATGTCGCGTAGAAGGGGTTGAAACGAGCACCGCGATATACTCTTAGGTAGTTACTGATAACAAGAGAAAGGGTCGGAGAAGGGAGTTTTAACATATCGTTGAATGTAGGGCAATGAATTCAAAATTCAACGAAATTAACCTTGCCTCATAATAATAATAATAACTAAAAACATAATTCTCTTTGCGACAAATACCATTTTCGATGTTTTGCTACCTGCTAATATCACGTATCTTCTGGTCTTAGCTGCTACTGTTAAAAACTGCATGTATGACCCGGTTCTGTGTATGACCCGGTTGCTAATAAAATTTAATCATGAGTATGCTAATTAAAAGGTTTGTTTTGTGGTTTTATATCCTTACGGATCGTCTTATTGCTCGAATGAATCTGTGTTTTTAACCCAAATACCAATTAATTTCAGACGGCATCTGACTTCAAAATAAGGCTTATGTTTTGTTTTATATCATCCACGGAGCGTCATTTACTTGAAGCCTTTTTGTCGATTTCGACGGGTACAAAAAGAAATTAATTATAAATATTTAGCATTATCTTTTCAGATGAAAAATAGTAAATTACTGGAGTGTTGGAGTGTTGACTGTTTTGTTTGCAAAATATGATCTTCCACTTATCTTTGAATTACTTACGTGTATGGCTATAAAATATGTTCTCTTTTTAAAACTGTATCTCATAAACTAATGAAAGTGTAAACATCAGCTTTTGTAATTATCAGCTTCTGCAGTTCAACGTCTTTCTTTCTCAATTCTGGGCCTGTTAATTTAGAATTAAATTTACGGCTATTCCTTAACTATTTGGGACTGATGGATGGGATTTTTCCAATTCTTATCGAACTATATTTTGCATCGAACTTGATATGTATTCCTAACTTAGTATCTTCTAATGCCACCCTGGCTATTTTTAACGTTTTTTTAAGGTGCCCCCTTCTCCCAAATATATTTCTGACTACTGACCAGTTGGTAGCTGAGGATCCTTCTGTTTAGCTGAGGCATCCAGATTGAATAACTGTCTCCGTAACTCTGAACTTTATTGCATAATCCTGAAACAGTTCGTGGTAAGCAACTGTAAGTAAGGAGTAACTCCACCCAATAGGGACCAAAAGTCTAAAAACACGAAATTTCGATAACAATAGACATATCAAAAGAATTAGATTTTTATGTTGATTCCAAATATATAAAATTAATTAAGTTTAACGTTGTCCTTCAAAAGCTACGAGCCCGAGGAAATTTGCCTGATTTTTCAATGGGGGGGGGGGGCTCCCCAAAAAGTCAAGCGATTTTAATGAAAATCACACCATCAGAATCTTTCTTCTTTTTTTCAGTGGTGATCATACCGAAGCAATGGTCCTGGGAAATCAGGAGAGGGCTCATTCGAACGGAAATGAAAAGCTCCAGTTCCCTTTTTAAGTGACAAGAAAGGATGGGAGAGCAACTACTCCCCCTCTCCAGCTCATTTTTACCTAAGACATCCAATTAAAATTTGGAGATAACCACATGATTCAGCATAGTTGAAAGGTCAATAACTATGCCTTTGGGGATGACACGACCCACCATTGTCCTTTGGAATGGGCTGTAAGTTAAGCAAATTGCCCATTTTTCACATATAGTATTTGTTCTTGGTAGATGAACGGACATTTTTGGGGAGAATTTTATTTGGGGAGGGGTATTTTCCACGGAGAGAATTTTTATTCTAGGGGAAAGTTTCAAAAGGAAATTCTTTCACGGGGGTAGGGGATTTTTTGGCATGATTGAAAAACGCTCAGAAATTAAAAATAAAACTACAAGTATTTTCAGCTGAAAGTAAGAAGCAACATTGAAACTTAAAACGAACAGACATTATTCCGTATATGAGAAGGGTTTCTCCTCCCTCTTTTTATGCTAAAGTTTGGCTTTCTGTCTCAATTCTTGAATAAAGATTGCTCAAAAGCAAAGATCGTTGGACTTTAAATGAGAAGTATTTTTTCAAATTTTTTAGCGTAAAGAGCAAGGGTTGAGGAAGGGGAAGTCCCCCCCCTCATAGACGAAATAATTTCTTTTTGTTTTAAGTTTTTATTTTGCTTCTTACTTCCAGCTAAAAAAAAAACTTTTTTTTTAAATTAATTTGTTAAAACAGAGCAAAAATAAAACTTAATACAGTCATTAGCGGGAGTGAGTATTTTATCAGACGGTAATGAGACTCAAGACGCCAGGTCTAGAGCCCAAGAATCTTATTTCTTATCCAAGTTGTCTTACCTTAATTTTTTTTTTTTTTTTCAGACGTTATTTCTTCTAAAATTAAAGCTAAAATTAGTAGCAAGCAGCGCAACTATAAGCTTTTCGCTGTTATTTACCATGATTGAAAAGAGGCCACCAAAGGACATTACGTGGCCGACGTCTACCATCCAGAGCTTCAGCGATGGATACGATATGACGATGCAGTTATTAAAGTGGTCGATGAAAAAACTCTTTTGCGACATAGTCCTCCCCGTGTACCTTATCTCTTATTCTATAGGAGAAAGGAGTTTTAGATAGGCCGTTTATTTTATTTTTTTTTTTAATTTATGTGTTCCAGATATAAATTTATGTATGTAAGTTGTTTATAAAATGTGCATATGCTCTTTTTAGTTCACTGTACAAATAGTATACAAGTGATTTCTTATAGAAACTAGTAAGCCATTTGTTTAACTAAAATAAATTTTGCGTACTTATAATACACCTAGAAACTTATACATTTTGTGCATGAATGTTGTTTTTTATGTTTTTATCTACAGAGAGCGTTTTAATCTTTGGGTGAAGTCTTGTTTGGTGGGGTGGGCTTGTTTAGCATAAAAAAAGGTCGTTTTGGGCCTTAATATCCATATATGTTGGTGTTTCACTTTTTTATAAAAATTAAATTTTTCTTATCGAAAAATCTCTTGGCAAAAACCTATCCTGTGTGCAGTGATGGCCATAACACCTTGTCCTCTTATTTTATCTTTTTTTTTCTTTATCTCCCTTCCTTTATTCTATTTTATCTTCCTTGAATCTATTTAACTCTCTTAGATTTTAAATTGTTTCACCTTGTAAAATCTTCTAGACTCCTTCGTTTTCCTGTCAATAAAAGTTAAGGTCTGAATACCATTTGATAAACACTTCCATGCCGTTTTCTCCTAACAGTTTGTTACTTGTGTATTGAACTTGGTCTCCTGCATCGTTTTTCTTAACTACGGCTATCCCTTACTCCCTACGGCCGCATCAAATTTTTTTTATGGCCATTGCTCATTACAATATCCCAAGATCAGCTGCTCCGTACAGGCACCATATAAAACCTTTACTGTATGCGTCACTGATGGAGTTTCAATATGATATATCCCGAATTTGCGAGCAAATCGTTTACGGAAGAGAATTGTCTTGCATAAGGCATCTGAAAGCATAGATAATCGTCTACTGATAATCCTCAGTCACATACTTAGAGATTCATTTCGAGAAGTGATGTAAAAATTGGAAGAACGCAAAAAAAAGAGTTCAATGAAGGGAAATGTATACAAAATTATGGGGAAAATCGCACACATTTTTAAACAGCTAGTGGGCATACAGGCCGAAGCTACCCCTCTCCCCGCTTACATTTCTAATTCCCCTGTGTTCAGAGTTATTTTTCTCATTTTGTCACCGTTTATAGATGATATTGAAGGGCTACCGAAATTTCTTTTATTGCTTGAACCTCCAATTTGTGTTTTAAATAATATAAATTCATTTCCCAAAAGGGACATGGCTTAGATAGATCTCCAAGCAAAAATCAGTACCGTAGCTATAATAGAATCGTAACATTTGTTTGTTAACTTAAAACAGTGCTCTGTAATTACAAAAGCTTCATATATTTTACAGTCAAAAAGAATTTCCTAGACAATTTTTTTATGTAAATATGTATATCAGTTACTGAATGCGGTCATTGATGTGTGTTAGATTTAATTGTTTTGGAAGTGCACTTAGGTTTATTTTTGTCTTTAATACGGTCTAATTTTAGTGTGAATGAAAACAAATATTTTGCTGTGTGAGAACCGAGTGTCTTTTTCTAACTTTAAGGTTGTTGGCCCTTCTATTAGTATATTTTTGTTTTGTTCCTTTAAATTTTGGCCCGTGTTTTTGGTCTAATGTATATCCAAGTTTCTGGCTTTGGAATACGTGAAATTGGTTCCAGTGTTATTGGTTATAATACAGAGAAAGTCAGATAAACAGTTTGTATATTAAATAGGGGGACATGGAAAAAAAGTTTTCTGTTTGCGTACCCCTTTCTGTGATACAGAAGACAGGCGGTAAGTTTGTATGATTTCGGAGTTTCAAATAAAAGCCTGTTTCACATCAAAGTATTTTTCTTATTTGCTAGATAAGTTTTTTTTTATCAAGTTTCACGGTGCCTTCATTTCACGATACACTGCTAATCTTTGCAATCATCATTATTTTTTTCTTATTTAAATATTGCTTATACCTTCTGATAAAGCCTTAGAGAGAAGGTAGCCAAGCGAAAACTATTCTAGTGACGTTTCTACGTGTTTGAATCAGACGTAGGAGTTTGTTTGAACCAGAATTCCTGGGGGATTTTCGATGTGTATTATTCAAGAACCAAAATTGGCGCATTGCACATTGTTTGAACCAAAATTATGAAGGGATTCCAATCCGTATAATTGGAGGACAAATGTGGCCCGTGACCAGTCCATCAGAGCTCTCCAAGAGCAACTTTTTAGAAGAAGTATATATAATTGGCAAGTTGGGTGAAACAAAATGATTAGATTGAAGATACAAAGGTAGTACTGAGCCCCCCTCCCTGCAGCACAACGCCGCCTTGAGCTAATGAGACTAGAAAAGGGGTACTTTGGAGTCATAGGTTAGGGTTGCCACCCCTAGTTATTTATCCCTACTATTTCTTGTGATTTTTATATTGCCTAAACAAAGAAATCACTAGACTGTAGAAGAAAATCACTAAAATCTAGGGATTTTTTCCTCGTCGTTTGGCACTGCCGTAGGCCCCTTTCTGCATTTTGCTAGCAGGATTCCAGCTTTCGAAGGTTGATGCTTCAAAAAACTATGATCTCTTTACGCATGCTAGACAGTGCTCATATATTTTTTTTGGATGGGGGGGGGGAGGGATTCTTTACTTAGATATTGTACCTGTCTACCAATCCGTCTATAAATCTCAGTTTTTTTTTTCATTTCTGGTAACTTCCTTATCAAGTTCCCCGGTAAGTTAAAAATCTCAGGCAATGGTTCCAAAAATACGTCAGCTCCCTTGCTGCAAAAACCACTGTAAGAGAAGAGAACTGACTTTCAGCCGTCGCAGAATATAGAATAGTTTATTTTTACCGCGTGTTCGAAAATATGTTAGCAACTCTTTGATCTTGATTACAATCTCATTTAATAGGGCAACAGTTCCTACGCATGCAACCTCATGTATGTGAGAATAACCACTGAGGTTAAGCAATGTTAGTAGGCTATGAACTTGTCAAGACCTATAGGAGTTTCATAAATATTCTCACTTAATGGTTTGAACAAGTATGTTTGTTGTCGCAAGGCAAATAGAAAAACAAAACGTTGTTGTATGTTTATTTATAGTACACAAAGAACAACAGTAAAAAAGGGTGGAATAAAATAGAAGAAGGAACAGTCAACGAAAAATCTAATATAGATGAGGGGATAAACATGCACGAGCAATACCTTTGAGTTTTCTGTGCCATATATCTAACTTTGAAATTAAATCAGGCATGGGCGCCCATAAGCTGAATTCCAGGGAGGGGGTAAACCTCGTCTAATTGGCATTTTTAATGCTACATAATAGAAATCTCAGAACAAAAATAAATACTTGCAAGAGAACAGTTTTTTCTCCCGTGGCAAGATTAAGGTGGAAGACAAACAAAAGATCAAAAATAATTTATCGGGATTCCATGTTACCGGTCTTAAGAATAGCTAAACTATTTGAAGCATAAAGAAGAGAACGATCACAGAAGATCGAGTATAGTTTGGCCAGAGTACGCCTATCTTTTTCTTTGTAACGTTTTTTAAATGATCTATCTATTGTTTCGCTAGAACCGAACCAGGGGATCATTACAAACACAGTGAAATTATTACGCTGAATGGCACAAACAGTGGTGGTACTATAGGAGAGAAACTTGAAGAAAAATTTGAGAAAGTAAAAAAATATTGAGAAACAACAAAATTATTTAGGCGAAACTATTTTTGGAACAGTATTAGGAGCAGGTCTTCAGTCTATGGAGAATAAAAAACATCAGCAAAACCAGAAAATCACGTAGCGGAGAGCTTAGCCAAATTAGTAATACTTATCTACAAGGGATGGGAGATAACACCTATCCTGTCTAACTTCTCTTCGCACCTTTATAACAACACCTCGTGCCTAATTTTTTTTTGCGTAAATAATTTGAATACCCAATCTATGAAGTGTTGTAATAGAAAGATTAACCCAGTCTAGACGAGCCCCATGCCTTCTTCAGCTGTTAAATCAGGCTTCCATAGAGCGTCTAGAATTGAAAATTTCAAGCGAATAGCTAGGAAAGCTGTTTTGTCTGAATATTTACGGGCAGAAACACTGTAGAGGTGTGGACCGGTTATGTCTATGCCACGATAAATCAAGCATGCTGCAATGGCTTAATGCTTAAAAGATACTGTTTGAGAAACTGGGCTATTCACGTACATCTTATACCGATTCATGTTGCTTTGTGCAATTCGGTTCGTCATCCGTAGGTCAGCAGCAGTGCCAGCGCTAGGTGCTCTGATTTGAGGGGTGACGAAACACGCTCCAAACGCAACAACTACGATAAAAAGTGTGCGATGTACCTTATCCTTGGTTCTTGAGCATAATTTTTTATCTATAGTTTTCAACTGAAAATCTTGTGGTCATTATGTGTATGTCAGATTATAGAATAACTAGGCAAAGATATATTGCGGTTATAGTGTAGCTGCAACATAGTAGAAGATGAAAACGACCTATAGTAATACAAAATAGCCTGAAACAACTAGAAATGGCATCGGATCGAAACAAAAATGTACACCATTAGAATTGCCCTGGCCGAGAGCCCTACATGTGAAAGTTAAAATCCCTTGGCTTGAACAAAAAATGAAATCCGTTGGCATGAACAACAAGAAAAATGACCTTTTCCAAGGAAATCAAGCAGTTCGTGATAACGAACTGTAGGTAAGGAGTGACCCAGCTCAATAATAACCGAAACTCTAAAAACCTGAAAAAAAAATTGATACCAATAGATACATCAAAAGAATCAAATTTTTATGCTGATTTCAAATATATAAGTTTCATCAAGTTTAAACTTGCCCATCAAAAGTTACGTGCCTGAGAAGATTTGCTTTATTTTCGAAAAAAGAGGGAAACACCCCTTAAAAGTCATAGAATCTTGCTGAAAATCACACCATCAGATTCAGCATATCAGAGAACCCCACTATACACGTTTCCAGCCCCTATCTGCAAAAATGTGGAATTTTTTATTTTTTGCCAGTAGAAAGATCAGGGATTTGTGTTTATTTGTTTTTTTTCCCAGGGGTAATCGTATCTACCCAGTAATCCTAGAATATTGCAGGAGGGCTCGTTAGAACGGAAATTAAAATATCCACTGCCCTTTTTAAGTGACCAAAAAAATGGAGGGCAACTAGGCCCCCTCCAACCCTCATTTTTTCGCAGTCACCCAATCAAAATTTTGAGATAGCCATTTTGTCTAGTATGGTCGAAAAATGTAAGAACTATGTCTTTGAGGATGACCTCATCCCACACAGTTCCCGGGGGAAGGGCTGCAAGTTATGAACTTTGCCCAATGTTTACATATAATATTGGTTATTGGGAAGTATACAGACGTTTTCAGGGGGGATTTTTCTGGTAGTGGGCGGGGGTCGGAGGTTACGTGGGAGGATCTTTCCATGGGGGAAGGGACATTGCTATGAAGGAAGTGCCGGATTTCCCAGCATTATTTAAAATATGATCAGAAATTAAATAAAAAACAAGTTTTTTCAACTGAAAGTAAGGAGCAACATCAAAACTTAAAACGAACGGAAATTATTAAGTTAGTCAAAGAATCTTTTCTCTCGCAATTTGTTTCCGGTCAAACCGTTTCCTTCCTGGACTATATTTCGGTATCACTCTAACGTTTACTATTTTCGATATAGTTCCCATTTCATGAAGTTAAATCTGACAGGTCAAATAACTCCTTAAGCCTAAAGGCACTTTTCTGTCGAGCTAGCAGACTTTTTCACAAGTATATCGATATGCAAACCTGTCCACTCAGTTAATCTTTTGTGTCAAAGCTACTCGCCTAGAGCTACTTTCTTAAGGGCTGCTAAATTTAATTTAAAAAAAAAGGAATTAAAGATCTATATCTTCTTTGTTTTAAATTTTACAAAAAGAAACGACACTAGGTCTTTTTCTCCACTCTGAACTTATTTTTTCCTTCAATTCTTGTACGGCTTCTTCGTTCAGCTCCTTAACAAGGGTTGAAGTGTTTTATATCTTCCCTAGATTGGAGGCGATTAGAAATTATATAAAGAAATAAGTTTTCAAAAGAAACTAAGGAGCAACATAAAAACTTAAAACGAACAGAAAATATTCCGCATAAATAAAAAGGATCATGGCAGTGTTGTTTCAACACTAAATTTTAATCAAAAACGAGCAAAGATTAATTAAAAAAAACAAATCTTTTCCGAGGGAAGTAAAGAGCCAAGTTGAAACCTAAAACGAACAAAAATTACTACTTCACAGTCTATCTACCATATATCAATAAAACTAGTGCAAATAAATCAATTGGTGATATTTCTCTATGTTTATAGGATTACAGAGAACTAGCACTTTACAAGAACAAAAATGACAAGTATAAAAAACAAGAATATTGGTTTAGGAGTAAAAAGTAAGTACGTAGCCTCACAACAACAAACTAATCTATAACGCTTTTTATAGTCTTACAGGAGCTGTGATATCAGTAACTTTCAGTGTACAATTAAAATTATCTTAAAAACTTAGGCATAAAAATAATAAGTTTAAAGTCATTACAAAAATATAATATTAACATTACATTGTAAGTTTAAAAGTCAACAGCATACAAAATAATGCATTGATTTATCAGGTAACATATTGATCTCACCTAGTATTAAATAAAAAAAACAAGTTTTTTTAACTGAAAGTAAGGAACGACGTTAAAACTTAAAACGAACAGAAATTATTCCGTATATGAAGGGGGCTGTCCCCCTCCTCAAAGCCTTGCTCTTTACGCTAAAGTTTTTTTATTGTTTAAAAAAATAGAGTTGTGAGAAAGTCAAACTTTAGCGTAAAGAGCGAGGCGTTGAGGAGGGGGACAGCCCCTTCATATACGGAATAATTTCTGTTCGTTTTAAGTTTTAACGTCGTTCCTTACTTTCAGTTAAAAAAACTTGTTTTTTTTATTTAATTTTTGAACGTTTTTGAATTAATGCAGGTTTTGATTTTGGCTCACCGTACATGAATAATTAAAACAAAATTTGCATATTATATTTGGTTAAATGGCTTTTTCGAAACTTGTTTAATTTTATTTACGAACGTTTTTATTAGTAATAAATATACGTAACTTAGAATTAACTTACGTAACGAACTTCTATATTCATAAATTTTTAACACGTATATTAGGGGGTTCGCCCCTAGTCAATACCCTGCTCTTTAAACTATAGTTCGAATTTTTTTTCCAGTTCTTTAAAAATGACCTCTTAATCACAATCAGTTGATCAGTTGAAAAACTTGTTCTTTTTTATTTAATTCCTGATCTTTTTCTTTAATAATGCTGGGAAATCCGGCGCCCCCTTCATAGCAATGTCCCGTCCCCCATGGACGCGTCCGTCCTGGAAAGATCCTTCCATATAGCCCCCGACCCGCGCCTTCCCCCACCGACCAGAAAAAAGCTCCTCTGAAAAAGTCTGTATACTTCCCAATAACCAAGACTATATGTTAACAGTGAGTAAAGTTCATAACTTTCAGCCCTCCCCCTGGGGACTGTGGGGGATCAAGTCATTCTAAAATACGTAGTTATAAAAATTTTTATCCTGATTAACAAAATGGCTCTCTCAAAATTACGATCGTGAGACTTTGGGCAAAAAATTAGTGTGGGAGGGGGCCTAGTTGCCCTCCATTTTTTTTGGTCACTAAAAATGTGAACTATAACTTTTAATTTTCGTTCCATTGATCCCTCCCACAATTTTCTCGGACCACTGGGTCTATACGATAACCCCTGGGAAAAAAAAAAAAAAAACAAAAAACCAACACACAAACAAATACCAACGCCTACGTGATCTTTCTTTTGGCAAAAAAATGGAAAATTCCACATTTTTGTAGATAGGACGTTCAGAACTCTGCAGCATAGTTTTCCGATACGCTGAATATGTTAATGTGATTTTCCTTAAGTCTTAATAGCGTTTAGGGGTCTTTCCCCCTTTTTTCGAAAATCAGCCAAATTTTCTCAGGCACGTAACTTTTGATGGGTAAGATTAAACTTAATGAAACTTATATATTTGAAATCAGAATTAAAATCTGATTCTTTTGATGTATCTATTGGTATCAAAATCCCGTTTTTTAGAGTTTCGGTTACCATTGAGCCGGGTCGCTCCTTACTTACAGTTCATTACCACGAACTGTTTGATTACTCGAAATTGATTAAAAAACTTTTTCACAAAATAAGTTTTTCGAAAAAAAGTAAAGAACTTTATTAAATCAAAAATTCACAAAAATAGAATCAAATCATCTACCAAGAATACAACTATCACAAATCCGTATAAATGAATAGATGAATCCGAAAACGAATAGAAACTAAACTAGATCTCTCAGTCAAATTCAAAACAAGCAGAAATTAATATGAGTGGAGTTCTAAACCTCTATTCTAAAAGTCAGAATATAATTTTTACTTTACTGAAAAAAAGTGCATTGTCAGTTTAATATACATATGCAGATATTTATTCCTTAAAATCTCAATTAATTTTTTATTTCCTAAAGTTATAAAAATGAGAATATTTAAAATAATTTTTTCAGTAAGATACAAATTATATTCTCGCTTTTAAAAAGCATAGGATTTTAGAACACTACTCTTATTAATTTCTGCTCGTTTTGAGTTTGACTCTGTTATTCATTTTAATTTCTGTTTGTTACGTATTTCATTTATTTATTGATACTGATTTGCGATTGTTGTATGGTTAGTAGATTATTTTATTCTATTTTTGTTCATTTTTGGTTGAATGGAGTTTTTTACTTTTTTTTGAAAAACTTATTTTGTGCAAAAAGTTTTTGTAGTTAATCTGTTCGTTTTATATTGACATAGTCTTTCCATCATAGTCTCTCTTCTATAAGAACCTTAAATACCCCCTGGGTATAACTTACAACCCTTGCTCCTAATCTCTGGGGTTTCTTTCAACCCCAAAAGCCTTGTAATATGATATTTAGACTATTTTGAATAGAATGGCTATCTTAAAATTTCTATGAGATGCATTTCGGGACAACACGACGTGTGTGTTTGTGGGGAGGGGGGGCAGCTGCTCTACGATCACTTTGACTCTTAAAAAGAGCACTCGAGCGCCTGATTACCAATCCAACGAGCCCCCTCAGAAGTTTATATGACCATGCTTTCTATGAAAACCTTATCTGCCCTCAGGACATAACTTACAACCCTTACCCTGAGGGCTGGGTGATGTATAATCCTCAAAGACATAATTTCCAAACATTTCAAATACGTTGAACATTTGGCTATATCAAAATGTTTATTGAAAGTGTTTGGGAAAATGATGGGCATGGGGGGAGGGCATTTTCGCTCTGATCACTTTCGACTAATAAAAAAGGCACTAGTACTCTCAATTTCCAATCGAATGAGCCCTTTTTGGAGCTTCTACGACAAAACTTTCTATAAAAGCCTTATATGCCCCAAGGGAGTAACTTGCGACCTTTGTCCTAAGGGCTAATGGGGGAGGGTTGTCATCCTCAAAGACATAAATTTTTTGACCTTTCAACTAGCCTGAACAAAATGGTCATATCAAAATGTTGTTTGTAAATGTTTGGTAAATGATGGGCGTGGAGGGGGAGGTGATTCACCCTTCGGTTACTTTCGACTATTAAAAATGACAATAGTCCTCTCAACTTCCAATTAAATGAGCCCTTTTCGAAATTTTTACGACGGCACTTTCTACAAAAACCTTATATACCCCCAGGGTGTAACCTACAACTCTTGCCCTGAGGGATGTGGGTGTTTGTCATCCTCAAAGACATAATTTCCAGAACTTACAACTACGTTGAACAAAATGACTATCTAAAAATTTTGATTGGATGTGTTGGAGAAATGGTGGGCGTGAGAGGGAGGTTAGTTGCCCTCCAATCACTTTCGACAATTAAAAAGGGCACTAGCCCTTTCAATGTCCAATCGAATGAGCCCTTTTTGAAGTTTTTACGACAATCCTTTCTATAAGAACCTTATGTGCCCCCAGAGCATAACTTACAACCCTTACCCTGAGGGGCGTGGGGGGTTTATTATCCTCAAAGACATAATTGCCAGAACTTTCAACTACGTTGAATAAAATGGCTATCTCAATATCGCTATCGCTATCATCATACTCAAAGACATAATTTGCAGACCCTTCAACTACGTTCAACTAAATGGTCATATCAAAATGTTGATGGGAAGTGTTTGGGGAAATAATGAGAATGGGGGGGGGGCATTCGCACTCCGATTGCTTTTGACTATTAATAAGGCCACTAGCCTTTTCAATTCCCAATTGAATGAGCCCTTTTTAAAGTTTCTACGACATCACTTTCATTAAAAAAAAACTATATGCCCCTAGGGCATAACTTACAACCTTTGCCCTGAGGGCAGTGGGTGGTTTTTCATCCTCAAACACATATTTTCCGGACCTTTTAACTACGTTGAACAAAATGACTTATCTCAAAATTTTGATTGAATGTGTGTGGGGAAATGGTGGGCATGGGAGTTGCCGTCCAATTACTTTCAACTATTAAAAAGGGCAATAGCCCTCTCAATTTCCAAATAAATGAGCCCTTTTTGAAGTTTTTACGACAATGCTATCTATAAAAACCTTATATACCCCCAGGGTATAACTTACAGCCCTTGCCCTGAGGGATGTGGGTGTTTGTCATCCTCAAAGACATAATTTCCAGAGCTAATAACTACGTTGAACAAAATAACTATCTGAAAATTTTGATTGGATGTGTTGGAGAAATGGTGGGCGTGAGAGGGAGTTTAGTTGCCCTCCAATCACTTTCGACAATTAAAAAGGGCACTAGCCCTTTCAATGTCCAATCGAATGAGCCCTTTTTGAAGTTTTTACGACAATCCTTTCTATAAGAACCTTATATACCCCCAGGGCATAACTTACAACCCTTACCCTGAGAGGGGTGGGAGGTTTTTTATCCTCAAAGACATAATTTCCAGAACTTTCAACTACGTTGAATAAGATGGCTATCTGAAAATTTTGATTGGATGTGTTTGGGGAAATTTTGGGCGTGATAGAGGGTTTAGTTGCCCTCCAATCATATTCGACTATTAAAAAGGGCACTAGCCCTTTAAATTTCAAATCGAAGGAGCCCTTTTTGAAGTTTCTACAACAAAACTTTCTATCAAAACCTTATATGCCCTCAGGGTATAACTTAAAACCCTTGTCCTGAAGGGTGTGGGGGGAGTTGTCATCCTCAAAGACCTAATTTCTAAAACTTTCAACTACGTTGAACAAAGTGGCTATCTCAATATTTTCATTGGATGTGTTTGGGGAAATTTTGGGCGTGAGAGGAGGGATAGTTGCCCTCCAATCACTTTCGATTATTAAAAAGGGCGATAGCCCTTGGAATTTCCAATCGAATGAGCCCTTTTTGAAGTTTCTACGACAGCTCTTTCTATAAAAACCTTATATGCCCCCAGGGTATAACTTACAACCCTTGCCCTGAGAAATTTGGGGGGGGGAGTGTCCTCCTCAAGACATAATTTTCAGATCTTTCAACTACTTTGAACAAAATGGCGATCTCAAATTTTTATTGGATAGGTCTGGGGAAATGGTGGGCTTGGAAGGGGTCTTATTTGCCCTCCAATCACTTTCTGCTATTAAAAAGGGTCAGGGCCTTCCAATTTCTAATCGAATGAGCCTTTTCGAAGTCTCTACAATTCCTTCGATACAAATTGCCCTGGTCTTAAAGAAAAAAAGAAACAAAGAAAGAAAAAATAATAATAATAACATATTGTGCCAACATCGTTCTTTACTTAGACAGCGCTATTGCGCTGCCTATGATGAAGAATACATCAACCGTAATATGAACTCTGAAAATCTGGTTATCGCTCTCCATAAAACGGAGAATTGGAAGTTGTGATGCAAATTCTAATGTGAGTCTGTAGTCTTAATATTAACAAGATTACTTCACTTCGAACTTGTCTAAGTTCGAACTTGTCAGTCTTATTTCAGAGTTCAGAGCAAACACATCTAAAATCTAAAATCGGATAACTTATGAACATTATTAAATCAGTGAATTTCGTAACAACAATTGGTTTGGGATTATAGTGACGTATAATCCTGTCCTATGTTTATCAATTAATTTGTTGGTGATAGACTTTTGGCGAGAAGTGGATATTTTTCTTGAAGCTTTTGGTGAATTTGAGATTGGATAATTACTGATTAGATATTTACTTTTCGTGAACTGGGATGTCAGAAAACGGTGGTAAAGCTTAGCAGGCTCCATGGTCACTGGGCCAGCTTTCCATAGAGTTGATAGCCACTGCAGCCGTGGGCCTCCCCACGTAAAGATAAATCTATTTCCTGCCCTTTTTCCTTTTTTTCCTGCCTTTTCTTCGAAGCCGTGATGCCCTTGTTTCAGGATGATGACTTTGCCCTGGCAAGCTTTGCGAGATATCCTTTATGACCAGTCAGAATTCTCCGTTCTGTCGCAGATAAATCTGGTCGATTTATTAAAGCGATCAGATTTATCTGCGACAGAACGGGCGGATCCAGGATTTTTTTCGGGGGGGGGGGGGGGGTACCAATCTTTGAATTTTTCGGGGGGGGGGTTACTAATTTTTGACTCAGTTTTCGACTAATTTTTCTGATTTTTACCCAGGTTTTACTAATTTTCGACTCATTTTCGACTCGGTCAAAAATTTCGGGGGTGGGGGTTCAAACCGGGTAACACCCCCCCCCCCACCTGGATACGGCCTTGCGATTTAAGTACCAAGTATTTTGCTACTAATCGCATGAAGTTGAAATGGTTTTGGAACAAAATTTTAAAAATTTCGAATCAAACAAAACCGAAGCTATGAAAAAAGTTGGAAAGGGCGTTAAAGGCGCTTTTGAGGAATTTTAACTTTGATTTATTGAATTTAAATAGTTTTAACTTATAATTTTTAAATCTTGCATTATCTCATGAGATGTACCCAGTGAATCTGATTCCTTCCCGTATCACTGCTCAGTCGGCAACATTAAATGATAACATATTTGTTTCTTCAAATCTATTGAGGCAAGCATTCTGTGATGTTCTCCTTCAACCTGCTTCTGACCTCCTCCCTATTGTTTGTATGATAAATAGTATTAAAACTTCGGCTAAACACCTAAGTAAGAGAGTTTATAGAGATATGAGAAATAATAACTTGAGAAAGCTGAAAGAGCAAGTTAGTACAATAGCATGGGATGAAGTTAGCGAAGAGCAAAATGCAACTACAGCGTTTGACAGGTTTATGAATATTCTCTTACCGGTATATAAGGTGTCTTGTCCTCTGAGGAAGATGAGGAAAAAGAAAAATGAGCCAAGAAAGCTGTGGGTGACCACAGAATTGCTTGAAATGATGGAAATGCGAAACCAGCTTTTTGAAAAACATTTACAGAGCCCGGAAAATGTGAGTTTATTCGAAGAATTTAAGCGGGAGAGAAAAAAAGTTAACCATAAGCGTCGCAGTGAGAAAAAAGCATATTATGCTTCTGCTTTTGATGGTAAAAGTGGTGATACAAAAGAAACCCGGCGACTAATAAATGAGGTTAGTAGAATGCTTATATTGAATTCTACCAGACGTATACACCTTTTCAAAGAGAGTGAGTATCCTCTCACATGTTCTTTGCGTACGCCCCCGGAACAAACAGGTTGTGTGTGTAATTTCAAGTAATTGGGTTACCAGGGTCATTTAATACCGGTCCTATTCAGGAAAAGTTTTTCTGACTTGGATTTATAGTTAGTTATATAACAGTTTTTTTTTTTTATGTTAAATCGGTTGTCATTAATATGTAAGTTCTTTTCTAGGTTTTTTTTTTAAAAACTTTGATATTAGTTTAATGGGTTTCATTAATAGAACGAGTAATGCATTTGAAAAGGGTAATTACTTCTTTAGTTTACGAGATTTGCGAATTTTTTTTTGCGAAAAGATATTTGCGAAAAGATATTTGCGTAGACGCTTACAAGGGACATTGCTAGAAAGTATTCAATAGCTTAATTGAAAAGTAACGATAGAATGACATTGTGACTTGACCTAGCTTTACCTCGCCGTTGTGGTATGTATATTACGTAAGTAACGTTTTAAAAATATTGTCAATGTAAAAAGAAATGACTGAAAAGTGTGAGGAGGGGGGGGGGGGTGCAGAGAGGGGTGAGTTGCACGAGGGTTCAGTTAAAGAGGATACAGTTGCACGGAGGGATTTCGGTTATACACGGGTTCAGTTACAAGGGGGGTTCAGTTGCACGGGGGGTATCCCTTTTTTTTTTCGTAAATCGGGCTCCCTGTTTTCAAAATCCCTTTTTCTTCTGAGGCTTGGAGCATTTGGTGACTAGATATTAAACGTAATGAAATTAAGCACGGAGGTTCAGTTGTACAGGGGTTTCAGTTATACAGGGGTTCAGTTACATGGGGGTTCTTTGTGTTAAATAAGTAGTATTTGTATCTTTTAAAAGATCTTTACGGGGATTGAGAGACTCAGTTGCCTAAGTCCGTGTGATTTTTCTTTACTTGATGCTAATTAAAAACGATATTTTTGTGTTAAATAAGTAGTGTTTGTATATTTTAAAAGATATTTACTGGGATTGAGAGACTCAGTTGCCTAATTCCGTGTGATTTTTTTTTACTTGTTGGTCATTAAAAACTAAATTTTTGTGTTAAATAAGTAGTTTTTGTATCTATTAAAAGAATATTTAATGGGCGTTAGAGAATCATGTGACTAATTACTTGTGATGTTTAATTAATTGATGGTCATTAAAATATAAATTATTCTTTTAAATAAGTAGATTTTTTATATTTTAAAAGAGATTTACGTGGACTGAGAGACTCAGGAGCCTATTTCCGTGTGATTTTTCTTTACTTTTTTTAAAATAAATACGATCGTTTTGTGTTAAATAATTAGATTTTTTATCTTTTAAAAGAGCTTTACATGGATTGAGAGACTCAGGTGCCTAAGTCAGTGTGATTTTTCTTTAATTGATTTTCAATAAAAACTAAATTATAATTTTTATTAATTAGTTTTTGTATATTTTAAAATATGTATCATGTGTTTGATTGAATCTGAATACTAAGTACGTTGTTGTTGACTTTTCTTTTTTTAAAAAAATAACTATAATTTCTTTTAATTTTTGATTTTTTAGTTTATTTTATTATTTCTTTAATTGTATTGAGAGACTCAGGTGCCAAATTACTTGTGATTTTACTTGACTTTTTTTTAAATAATATATTTCATAAAGAGAATTTTATGAAGATTTTTAGACTAATAAATTTTAAATACTTGTTTTTAGTGAATAAGGTGAGACAATAATTGTGAATATTAATTAATTGATGGTCAATAAAAACCAAATTTTTATGTTAAATAAGTAGTTTTTTTAACTTTTAAAGGATCTTTAAGGGGATAGAGAGACTCAGTAGCCTAATTCGGTGTGATTTTTCTTTACGTGAGGGTAATTAAAAACTAAATTTTTTTTTTAATTAATTTGTTTTTTATATTTTAAAATATCTTTACGGGGATTGAGAGAGTCAGTTGCAAAATTACGTGTGATTTTTATTTACGTGATTCTTGTTAAAAAATAAATGTTTTTGTTAATTAAGTAGATTATTTATATTTTATATTTACTTTCAGTGGAGTGAGAGACTCAGATGAATTTGTCAGTGTGATTTTTATTTAATTGTTATTACTTAAAAAAGAAATTTTTGGTTTAAATTATTATTTTTTTTATATTTTAAATTATCTGTAATGGAATTGAGAGACACACGTGCCATCGTCCGGGAGATTTTTGTTTAATTGGTTGTCGTTAAAAAATAATATTATTTTTTAAATATTTAGTTGTTGTTTATTTTAAAATATCTTGAAGGTGTTTGAGAGACTCAAATGAATATTTCTTTGTGTAGTTTCATGCCTTTTTTTTAAATAATAAAGAACGTTTTGTGTTATTTAATTAGTTTTTTCTGTATATTAAAATAGATTTAATTTGTTTTAAAGACCCATTTTACTTATTCAGTTTGGTTTATGTGGAAGTGGTTCTATTTACAATATAAATGTTTTTGTAATCTAAGCATAATTTGCATATTGTTATATATAGTTAAGTTGATTGTTAGACTAATTTTAATTCTTAAGTATTTTTGGTCTAGTAGATTAAGTAATTAAAAACTAAATTGTAATTTTAAATAATTAGTTTTTGTTTAATTTAACATATATGTAAGGTGTTTGAGAGTCTCAGATGACGGAATTAGTGTGATTTTTCTTTCCTTTTTTGTAGATAAAAAATAAAGATTTTTTTTATATATGTATTTTTTGTATATTTTAAATGAAATTTAAGGGGTTTGAGAGACACACTTGACCTAGTCCGTGAGATTTTTCTTTTCGGGGTGCTATTTAACAAATAACTTTGTTTTTTTTTTAATTATTTTTTGTATATTTTAAAATTGCTTTAAGTTGATTGAGAGACTATGGTGCCTTTGTACGTGTGTTTTTTCATTTCTTTGTATTCAATAAAAAAGAAATGAGTTTGTAATAGTAGTAGTTTTTTCTATATTTTAAAATATATCTAAGGTGATTGAGAGACCCAGTGGAATTATACCGTGTGGTTTTTGTTTTCTGTGGTGTCTATAAACTATCTAAGTTAGTTTTAAATTAGGAAATTTTTCATATTTTAATTTAGAAGTTAGGGGTTTGTGAGAATCAGTTGACTCATTCCGTGTGGTTTTTCTTTACGGTTTAGTATTTAAAAACAAAAATTTAATGTTAATTTTTTAGTTTTTGAATCTTTTAAATTAGCTTTAGGTTGTTTGAGAGACTCAGATGCAGGTTTCAGTGTTTTTTTTATTTACGTTTTGGTAATTAAAATAGAAATTTTTGTGTTCTATAAGTAGTTTTTGTATATTTTAAAAGAGCTTTTAGGGGTTTGAGAGACTCTTTAATGCAATAGTTTTTCAGTAAAGACACTCAATATCCAAAAAGTGTTTAATTGAAACTTTTTTTAGAAATTTGAAATTTCTAAACTTTATTTATTTCTTTCTTTCTGTAAAGAAATTAAAATGTAAAAGTATTATTACAGATCTAACATGTACGCTCGAAGAGTGGTCATAGACACTATTTGACATTCCCACCGGAATTCTATGACATGTTATTGACAGCACTCTGTGATTGGTCAGAGACAAGATGTGACTTTCACACTGGTCTTCTATGACTGGTTATTGACACAAACTAATATATTTAATTTATTAAATCATTATTTTGTACTCATTTTAAATAGAACATAATAATTCATATATTTAAAAAAAAATTGCAGAGTTATATTTTTAATAAATCGTTTTTACTTAACCATTTTTTGTTATATTTGACTTAAGACAACGATACCTATTTAATCTTTGAAACAAGTAAAGCTAGTAGGTCACTTGGACCTGTCTGAATGAAGTGTCATGACAGTAAGGAATTAAATTTATTTGGAATACCGAAAAAATTCAACTCCTATGTTGGTGGTTATGCGAGAGTGAGATCTCCAGAGATGATTGCACTCAAAGAGAATTCCAACATAAAAATAATCATTGATGATAGAGGACAACTCCTTGCTACTATTGCAGGTAACGCATTACCTACTGATACATCCAATTGTCACCTTTCAGGTATTAGGATTCAACAGAATATCAATAAAAGACAGGCAGACTCTTCTACTAATATCTTAAGCAATATCTTGTCTACGTTCCTAAACTGTTACCTGTGTAAAAATAATGTGATAATAGACAGTGAAACTGCCAGAAAAATAAAAAAGGGAATTTTCATAAAATATCACGATTGAATATAAAGATGAATCGATGAAAAACAAAGCACCAGCAAACGTTACTGACATTGATCAAACAGTCATATAACCAAATAATGTCAAAGACAAAAAGCATATTGACCCTGTTGAAGAGAAACCAGTAAAAATTGTGTATGACTTAAAATTTAATAATGATTATTCTACTGACTAAGAACTAAGATAAGACAATAGATATAATATCAAGAGACAATCTGGTGAAATATTTTATTGAACAGATTCAAAATGTCCAAAGTTAATTGTTTATATTAATAATGTATCATAATATATTTATTGTATTAATATTCTAAATATCATTATTTCATTAAAAATACATTTTGCATTACATTGTTATGTTATCATTACTTTTATAGTACGCTAGCATATCAAACTATTAGAATTTCTAATAAAACGTTTTAGATGTAAGAAAAGGACTTTGAATACATCCATATTCAGACACTTGTTTACAAATTTTTTCTTTATATCACATTATGGATAAATAAAAAAAAGAAATATCATTAAAGAAATTATAACTAAACTCTAATTAAGCTAAACAATCTGTATTGAAGGTAAATCCTGGATACACAATGCAGAAATTTCAGTCAAGAAATTATCAAAACTTTTAAGTAAGTAGCAAATTCTTTCAAAAATATGTTAATAAGTTTAAGCAATAAATATCTTTAAGCCTAACCCGTATTTATTCTTTAGAATAGTTTTATTCTTTTCATTAAATTATGAATAAATTGTAAGTAAGTAACAATAGCTTTATCGAATTCGCTTCCTGGACACAATACAGATATCAAATGAAAGAAATAATAATAAAATTGCAAGTAAGTAATACATTTCTTATTGTTTTTCCCATCTTTGATACAAATGTATTAAATTTCAGTCAAGAAAATATGATTGACTTCCAAATATGAACCAAACTCATGTTACCTAATGTATATACACACTGCATAATTTTCATTTAATAACTTATCAAAAATTGTAAGTAAGTATCAAATTCTTTCTTGACTTAATATACTGGGTCAATAAAAAAGACTGTTCAATAATTACATTATTAAAAATTTGTAAGTAATTATAAAAATCTTTCTTTAATTAAAATGCTGAATATAAAAAAAATACATTTCGTTCGAGAAATTATGACAAAATTACAAGTAAGTAACAAACTCTTTATTGTTTTCATGACTTAGATACACGTTGTAGAAATTTAATTCAAGAAATTATGAAAAAATTCTCAGTAATTAGCAATTTCTTTCTTGAATTCAACTCTTGGATACACAATACGGAAATTTAATTTAATAAATTATTAAAAAAAAAAATATCTTTCTTTAAGTAAAATCTGGGATAAAAAATACAGAAATTTCATTAAAGAAATTATGAAAATATTTGTAAGTAAGTAAAAAACTCTTTTTTTTTTCACCTCTTGGATATTCTGTACAGATACTTAATTCAATAAATAATGAAAAAATCTCAAGTAAGTAACTTTTTTTTCTCTTTATCACCAACACTTTTCACTGAGCTACACGATGTGTAAAATTTATTCATGAAATTAGGAAAAAAATTCTCAGTAAGTAACACTTTCTTTCTTGAATTCAACTCATAGATAAGGAATACGGACATTTACGTCAATAGGTCCCTTAAATATCTAAAATAATTATAAAATAGATTAAATAAATTATTAAATAAGTATCAGCCATTTACAATTCCTTTCTTTAAGTCGTCTCACTGATGAACAATGCGGAAATTCCATTTAAGAAATTATGACAATACGTGTAAGTAAGTAAAACACTATTTCTTGATTTCACATCTTGGATATAAAGTACAGATACTTCATTCAAGAAATTGTGAACAAATTGCAAGTAAGTAACTTTTTTTTTCTCTTTATCACAAACAATTTTCAATTAGCTAAATGATGTAGAAATTTAATTCAATAAATTATTGAAAAATTCTCAGTAAGTAACAATTTCTTTCTTGAATTCAACTCTTGGATACGCAATACGGAAATTTGATTCAAGAAATTATGAAAAAATTGTAACTAAGTAGCAAATT